>NC_063201.1:18116586-18144086 GCF_017589495.1 Alosa alosa
ATCCACCATTAAGGAGCGTCGGCAGACACTTAACTCAATTCTGGCTTCCAGCAAACGCTCGCCGGCAGACGGCACTGAGACGAGTTGGAAGTGGCGGCGAGCGATTGCCCACGCCACGACCCCTGTCTTTGGACTGGGGCCTGACCGTAAAAGCCCACCCATACATACACACAGACACAGATACACTCTTACACACACACACACACACACACACACACACACACACACACTAAAAAAAACAAATACACACACACACACACACACTTACACACCATGAATTTTCACCTCATGCAGATGTACATGCATACAAAGTTACACGGACAGACAGGTACATCAAGGCACCATCTATGTTTTACAGGAAGGCTCAAGTGTGTGTGTGTGTGTGTGTAACACACTGGATCACATAGAGTCATGAGTCATAGTCAGTTTCATAGTCAGTTTAAACATTTTTATGCACCTCTTCATAAAGAGGACTATTGTTTGTGGTTTAAATTTTACATCACTTTCCAATTTATCCACTAAGTTAAATTTAGGAAATGACCTGAAGGTAGACACACACAACCACACTGTTTCAGGGGTGAGGCACAGACTAATGACATCAGTCTGATTTCCAATCCATCATCTTATTATGTCCAATGGCCCTAGAAGCTCTCTTTCTTTCTTTCTTTCTTTCTTTCTTTCTATCTCTCTCTCTGCTCTGTGTGTGTGTGTGTGTGTGCATGTGTGTGTGCGCATGTATTTTGCCTAGGTTAATATGAGTGCATCTAGCTTGTAATGTAGCTTATACATGTATACATTTTTACAAATCTTAATATTCTGCCACAGTCACTTCTGAGGACATTTTAAAGCCATGCACGACAACAGTGAATGTTCTACATATTTGCCATTATTTATTTACCACAGTGATCAAATTCATGTATTCCATTTTAATATTGGCAAACAGAGGTAAAGCACAATTAGACAAAACAATGTTTGACAACAAACATTAAACTAAAAAATCTATATCACCATCAAATGTTGCATACAAATTAGTAGTAAGTGCAATGTTTAGCTTGTGTGATATGTTAAACAATTTATAATGATCAAGGCATCACAAGCATTCATAACCACCGTATCTGCACAGCTTTCACAGCTCATGTAAATGTGTTGAGCTGGAGCGCATTGACAGTCTGTGATGAGAACTGGGCTTATGCATGGAATCGCTGCAGTGCTCTGGAACCTGAGGTGTGATGTGCCTGCATGCAGATAACGATAGCAGTCAATTTGTTGTGCACGAAACACTTACTCCACAGCACGTCTTGAAGCAAGGACCACTTCAGGGTGGTTCAGAGATATGTGAGGGATGGCAGAGTTTCCTTGGTGACCTGTCAGAACGGAGCCAGTGCAGAGGTCAAAAGTGAGGCTCTTATGACTACAATTATCTATTAAGTGTTCACAATCTGGCCCGTCTACGGCTGAGAGAAATTTGTTACGGAGACATTGAAATGAACAATGTCATATTTTGTGATGAAGCTGAGAATATCACCTCTGAAGTTTTTTCAGATTTTTTAAAGAATATGTTACTGTTCTGTGTAAAGACATATTGCCTCAGACATTCAAGGAAAAATACAAAATAGAGTATGAAACCACTGTGATAAGACAGACCGGAGTACGGAACACACACAATGAACAGAGAGCCTCAATGTATTCGCAGTCATGCATCTCTCTCTCTCTCTCTCTCTCTCTCTCTCTCTCTCTCTCTCTCTCTCTCTCTCTCTCTCTCCATCTTGCAGTCCCACCAACAGTTTACTTCTCTATCAGCCACTGGCTGGAGCTTGTGTGTGTGTGTGTGTGTGTGTGTGTGTGTGGTGGAAAGGGCATCCATATTCAGTCTGCACAACATTCCGCTGCTTATCTCAAAAACCGGCCCAAAAGCTAGTCGTGCCCCTGCACATACATACATACAGAAACACGTCCTTATGGAGGCAAGTGGCGCACACACACCCAAGGGTGGAGGGGGGATAAGGATCACCTTGAATTCAAAACAGTGGATTGGAGGCCCTGGTAGACAAGGCAAGACTGCCACACAGGTTAGGCTCATATAGGTACTCACAACCGCCCCCCACCCACCAACCTTCCCACACACACACATACACAGACACACACTTCTCCTTAAACACACACACACACACACACACATATGTACGAGAAGGTATGGGTGTAAGACTGTGAGCACAGGCATACAGAATGTGTGTGTGTGTGTGTGTGTGTGTGTGTGTGTGTGTGTGTGTGTGTGTGTAAGAGAGAGTGTGCTTGTGAATAAACATGTGCAAATGTGATTTGGGCTGCATATTTGCATAACACAGGTGTCTGTATGTCACTGGCATCTAATTTAGCCTTAAAACTATGCCATATTAATATTATTCTAAGAGTTCATTACACGGTGTGGAGTTCATTCCGTTAAGAGTGTAATGTGGAAACAAAAGTCATTTGGTTCATTTAAGTCTTTTGCCGATTGTAGGCTACTTTTTTTATTGAACTATCTGTCACTGCAGAGATTACTTTTAATTATTCTCTATAAGCAGATTCACCTACCGAACTAATGTTATCTTTTAAAATAGACCAATAAGATAAGTTCACCAAAATCCGACGGACAAGCAGCTAAATTTGCAATTAAAATATACTGCCGTTATTTATAGTTTAGCCTATGTATAGCAGTCTCGCTTGTGCCATTTCTTGCAGCGAAAAGTAATGGGGCAAGAGTATAATTTCGTTGGTGCCTCCCATTTTTTTCACACACGTCGTGTTCAAACAAACTTGGCTCAACACCACAGATGCGGCGAAAAGTATCCCCGTCTCGCCTGTATGGCGCGATGCTGGCCGGGGATTGAAGTTAAGAACTCTCTCACTGGCTAATTGCACGCCGGTGTCTACATGAATATTCATGAGTGTGTCTTCAGAGCCCCGCCTAATTAGCCTTGAGGTAAGTGGAGAGATACAGGGAGATAACTCACACCTTTTACCGAAAGGGAAACATACCCTCTTTCGATCCTCAGGGAATTATGGCGGAATCGCCTGAGTTCATTAGCCAAAAAAAGCAAAGGGGATGAGGTACCTGCGGACTAGCCTAGGCTACAGGACATTTCGGTCTCTCTGAACGCCTTGTTATGAAGAGCCGGTGCCCATTACCCACATCTGTCATATTGAGAACATTTTAAAATGAGAAGGAAAGCTAGAACACAAATCTGTTTCTATAAAAGAGTTTAGAATATCAGTCAATTTTGAATTAAAAGTAGAATATCGGGCATTAAGTCTGGGCTAAACAAAATCCCCTGCCTCTCCAAGAACGAGTTAGTAAAATGTTTTTGTTTTACTTCAAGAAACTTGTTTCTTAACTACAAAACGCTCTCTCTCTCTCTCTCTCTCTCTCTGTGTGTGTGTGTGTGTGTGTGTGTGCGTGCGCGCGCTCTCTCACACACTCGTGTCTATGCATTTACGACACACTCATCCATTAGCCTATTTGCCATGTATTCTTATGGTGGAGTTTTGATTGACGGCTACTAAGGGACAAACAAGCGTAAAATGTCAGCAATAATTGTAGGCTACTTTTCTTTTTTTACTTTAAGGCCTACTTATTATTTTACTTGTGGAATCAGTTGTTGCATTGGTTTACGTTGGATATATAACTTATATAGGCCTGGATGTGCCATGGGTTTCCTTATTTTTCCTTATTCATTAGCCTACAGAAAGCCTGCAATTACCCTGCTGGTTGCAAAAAGCTAGTACAACTGAGGACCGCTTTATCCAAATCAATGGAGTCCCTTGCGAGGTTCTCAGAACTTGACTGGCAAGGTGCGCGTGGAATCCTGGCTGACAGGAGAGAACTGTTTTCAGACCTGGCCTATGGTGCTCTAAATTGCATTAGGACGCTTTACATTAGAGGGCGTTGAAATGCACGGATTTGTTGCTCATTGCCTTAGCCTTTGCCAAAACAAATATACTTATACGTCTAGTAAAAGTATAGGTAGGCCTACGCTAAATATGGTATAGGCTACATAGTATACATGGGCAAACATCAAACATGTTTTATCACTAGATCTAAATAACTTCTAAACGTGAAAACGATTTCAAAACAACATACAACACAGGCCACAGCGGCACAGTGGAGATTAAACTGGCTGTCGGTCCTCTAAAAATGGACATTTTATAGGCTACTGTAACTGTAAATGTCTTTGCAATTGTATTGGTCTAGTTGAGAGAGTCTGATTGTACCCGACTATCTTTCCACAACATCTTAGGCGGTCATTACTTGTCTTTTCCTGTATGGCCTGTCATTCATTAGCGAGATCAGTTTGATCCTTTCAAACTGCTCTCCATAGCAACATCTTGCATCCTAAGAAAAATTCACCTCGTTCCACACAAGGCCATATTCTTTTCTTTATTTGAAAGAAAGCAGGGACGTTTGGCCGTGCTCCTCTCAGACATGCAGAGGACAAGAGTGCCTCTGTGTCCAGTCTTCTTCCTCAAGTAGGAATGACCGCTCTTTTTATAGACTGTTAAACGACCATGACTCTACAGTATAACGCGTTCACATTAAGTGTCTCAAGGAAGCTCTGGGGTATTGGAAGCAACATCCTCCGTTGCCCTCCTCAGTTCACATCGAACTTCCCGTTGCTCAGTTTTTTTGGTTTGAAGCAATATGTCATAGGAGTCCTGAGTGAAGGACAGAATGTTTTCAAGCGGGCTAATGAAGTGTTGCCCACACAGTTACGTCTGCTTATAGAACGTAAATTCGTTAATTTGATCGATTATTTAAATATATGTTGTTTATAACAACCCCATCATTTAAAGTTAAAAATGTCTCACTTTGACATTAGTGTCCATGCCCATGCACAGTTTGCAGATTTCTGTGTGCAGTGGATTTGGTTTAGCCTATAGCAAACTGCTCAATTTGAACATGCTTGTGAGGGAGCTGAGCCAATAAATTATAAAATAAAATAAAATATGATTTTAAAATGGCTTTTTTTTACCAAACCATGTATTACCAAACCATGCACTATGTAGTATTTGCGCTTTAACGGATTAACAGTAGCCTACTGTACAGCATTATTGTGGGAATCAGTCAACTGTTACAGCTTTGGAAAAAAATGTGAACACTAATGAAACAATTGTCACCAGTGACATTGCATAAATACACATCATTTTTGAGCAATAGCCTACGTTATATAGCATATATGCATAAAAAAAATTCCAGCAAGAAACATTGTCGCACAAGTAAGCTTTAGTTACCAACAGACAGAGCAACAGTCCTTCAGTCATATTCGTCTAAATAAATATCTAATCGATAGCCGGACAAAACCACGCCTTTCTCGAGACAGTGACGAGTACCTGTGACCCCATGAACAGCATAAACGACAAGCACGCGCGCGTACTCTCTCTCTCTCTCTCTCACACACACACACACTTCAAACCCCGTGTCGTGTATGCATTTTACAATGACACTCAAAAAGAGCACACTTACCGTTAGTTTTCTTGTAGTCTCGAGCTGGAATTGCATGACCGCCGCGGCGCATCCCGTCTGAAAATCCTGCTCTACATGCCCGCGCTTGTGTGAGAGAGATAGAGACAGACACACAAACAAGACCGTGAGAGAGAGAGAAAAAAGAAACACATTCAGGTAAATAATTAAAATAAGACTGATACCAAAAAATCTCCCAAAAAGCTGCGGTTTTAGAAGAGGGGAGCGTGTGCCTGATTGCAGACTTTTAGAAGACTGGAACCGGAGAGATGTAAGATTTGTTTAAAGCCCCACATTTCCATTTAAGAACGTGATTGTGTTTGCAAAGATCCCTTTCAATCTTCACATCTCCCCCCTCTCTACCCCTCAGCGTCTCTGCGGCTGCTTTGCAATTCATAGAATTGGTAATTTGCTATTGGGACAAAACGTGAAGGGAAAAATAATCAGATCAACCGGGAGAGCGGTGGAGAGGAAGCCAGGAGGGAGACACAGAGGATTTCCAAGTTGCTGTTTAGAAAAATGCTTCGATAGAGAAATGCAATGAAATAGCTACCACCAATGTTTTCACCGGTTTTGCATACAGAAAGCACTCACACTCTCAGACCATACTTTAAAAAACTAGGGTCTGCAAAAGAGGAAAAAATCAAAGCTAGCCTAGGTTTGCTATATTTAATAATCGATTTTTGTTAAATATGTGCAGACTGTGCATTCCTACCACTGGTATGATTTAACCAAGATTTAATAAATGAACAGTAATAGCTTTGTTCTTTTAATCATCAGACCTATTTTCCACATTCATACCCACATTATACGGGATTACAAATACTTGGCTGCAAAGGAGGATATGAAATATGTTAGATTCATATGGCTTTTTGTGTTGCCAAACATATGCAGATTGCGCCCGTGTGTAGGCTGTGGACCTTCCCCTCCTGCTTCAGTGAGGGAGATGCATTTGTGATATAAATACGGACTTTCTCCTTCATTCCCTCCTCGGATAAATGAATTTGCCGTGTTGTAGTGATGCATATGGAGGCATGGTTTCCTTTAATGTCGCTTTCCTATTTACATGCATCTGATTTTGTGGGTGGTTTCAGGGCTTTGAATAGCGCCGGAATACTAATCCACGCTGAAGGAAAGCGTTAGGAGAGAGTCCCCGCCAACTCTTACTTATGACCACAAACGCTGAGGGGTGTGCGTTCCACCCCTCCAAAAAGAGCTCCGTACTCCCCCACGTGGCTATTTTCAAAACAGCCCGTAAAACTAAGTGAAACCCAATAATTTCCTACTGTTTTGCTACCGCTCTCCGCCTCAACAGGGGAAGGGAGGTGTGTGTGTGTGTGTGTGAGAGAGAGAGAGAGAGAGAAAAAGAAACACATTCAGGTAAATAATTAAAATAAGACTGATACAAAAATCTCCCAAAAGCTGCGGTTTTAGAAGAGGGCGTGTGTGCCTGATTGCAGACTTTTAGAAGACTGGAACCGGAGAGATGTAAAGATTTGTTTAAAGCCCACATTTCCATTTAAGAACGTGATTGTGTTTGCAAAGATCCCTTTCAATCTTCACATCTCCCCCTCTCTACCCCTCAGCGTCTCTGCGGCTGCTTTGCAATTCATAGAATTGGTAATTTGCTATTGGGACAAAACGTGAAGGGAAAAATAATCAGATCAACCGGGAGAGCGGTGGAGAGGAAGCCAGGAGGGAGACACAGAGGATTTCCAAGTTGCTGTTTAGAAAAATGCTTCGATAGAAAATGCAATGAAATAGCTACCACCAATGTTTTCACCGGTTTTGCATACAGAAAGCACTCACACTCTCAGACCATACTTTAAAAACTAGGGTCTGCAAAGAGAAAAAATCAAAGCTAGCCTAGGTTTGCTATATTTAATAATCGATTTTTGTTAAATATGTGCAGACTGTGCATTCCTACCACTGGTATGATTTAACCAAGATTTAATAAATGAACAGTAATAGCTTTGTTCTTTTTAATCATCAGACCTATTTTCCACATTCATACCCACATTATACGGGATTACAAATACTTGGCTGCAAAGGAGGATATGAAATATGTTAGATTCATATGGCTTTTGTGTTGCCAAACATATGCAGATTGCGCCCGTGTGTAGGCTGTGGACCTTCCCCTCCTGCTTCAGTGAGGGAGATGCATTTGTGATATAAATACGGACTTTCTCCTTCATTCCCTCCTCGGATAAATGAATTTGCCGTGTTGTAGTGATGCATATGGAGGCATGGTTTCCTTTAATGTCGCTTTCCTATTTACATGCATCTGATTTTGTGGGTGGTTTCAGGGCTTTGAATAGCGCCGGAATACTAATCCACGCTGAAGGAAAGCGTTAGGAGAGAGTCCCCGCCAACTCTTACTTATGACCACAAACGCTGAGGGGTGTGCGTTCCACCCCTCCAAAAAGAACTCCGTACTCCCCACGTGGCTATTTTCAAAACAGCCCGTAAAACTAAGTGAAACCCAATAATTTCCTACTGTTTTGCTACCGCTCTCCGCCTCAACAGGGGAAGGGAGGTGTGTGTGTGTGTGTGTGAGAGAGAGAGAGAGAGAGAGAAAGAACGTTGCGAGGGAGGCCAATTGCGAGTAACTAGGATCATTTCGCCCGTCAGCCAACCAAGCGGCTCGCGAAAGAGAATACAGCAACCTGGCGGGCTCAAGTTGGTAAGGAGCCAATGCAAGCGAAGGGGAGGCGTGTCTTCCCTCCTCTCTAAGACCTCCCCAAGTAGGTTGTTGCGTTTTGGCTCTAAAGCCCACGGAGCTCCGAGGAGTGTGGCAGTTTTCTAAGTCGGCGCCATGGCGACAACAGCTCACTATATTCCACGGAATAACACCTTGCCTTCCAACCCGCTCATGCATCCGGATTCGGACAGGATGCACCAGGGGACAACATATAGAGAGGTGCAGAAAATGATGCACCATGAGTACCTGCAAGGGCTAGCGGCGACTAACACGGGACATCCGATGAGCCTGACGCACCATCAGTGGCTCCCCACATCCAACACCGACTGGACCAGCGGAACTCACATCGGGCAGCCGGAACACAACAAAGCCAGTGTTCAGGCGAGCCGAGATGACCAGGGTAACGGGTTTCACCACAGATCGCACTTGGTGCACCAGCAAACACAGAACACCCACCACGCGTCATGGGCACCGACCACGACGCACCACTTATCCCCACTATCTCCGGCTTCCAACGGTCACCAGTCACTGGTCTACTCGCAGACTGGCTACACGAATCTCAACCCCTTGCTGAGCCCGCAGCCCGCCTCCCTGCACCACATGCGGGACCCGCTCCACGACGACGCGGGTAGCCATGACAACCAAATGGAGTCCCCCCAGCAGCCGTTCAGCCATCACCAGGACCATTCCGACGAGGACGCACCCAGCTCGGACGACCTGGAGCAGTTCGCCAAACAGTTCAAGCAGCGCCGCATCAAGCTGGGCTTCACGCAGGCGGACGTTGGCTTGGCGCTGGGTACTCTCTACGGAAACGTCTTTTCGCAGACCACTATCTGCAGGTTCGAGGCACTTCAGCTGAGTTTCAAGAACATGTGCAAACTTAAGCCACTGTTGAACAAGTGGCTTGAGGAAACAGACTCGAACACGGGCAGTCCAACCAATTTGGACAAGATCGCAGCACAGGGTAGGAAACGAAAGAAGAGGACCTCTATCGAGGTCGGTGTGAAAGGAGCCCTGGAAAACCATTTCTTAAAGTGCCCCAAGCCTTCTGCCCACGAAATCACATCTTTAGCCAGCACCCTTCAGTTGGAGAAAGAGGTTGTTCGTGTTTGGTTTTGCAACAGAAGACAAAAAGAGAAAAGAATGACGCCAGTAGGGGTCCCTCATCCCTCCATGGAGGACGTATATTCACAAGCGGAGACCCCCCCTCTTCACCATACACTACAGAGTCCAGTGCAGTGACTGTTTTCATGAACAATATTATAATTTCAGAAAAGAAAAGAAAATGAGAAATGGACTATGGATTTTACAGTATTTAATTTTGTTTTAGTTTTCCATTGAGAAAAAAAGACAATGCGAGACAAGGTGGACAGAAAGAGTTTTGCCGTTCGCGACACGAGATTGTGGCGCAACAACTGAGTGGACGGGAATGTTTTTGAGCATTGCATAAATAATGGTCATTTAGGCTACTTAAATTTTGCGCGCATTTTTAATGAAACCAAGGTCTTAATTTACCAAAATTGAAAGGAGGACGGCAGTCAGGACAAAAACATAACTGATTCTATCTCATCGTTTGTTCACGGGAAAGCATGTCACAAGTGGGGCTGCTTCTTTCTGGTGTCTTTGAATGTGGACGGGCTCGCCAGTGCATCTGTGGTGTACATCAACAAAGGAGATAGAATGAACAGAATTGCGCCTTTCTAGATTAAAACTGATTAACCAGACTTGAAAATCGTTGTTTCTTATCAGTATATCAATTGTGATGATTTCGTTATTTTTAACCCGTGTCCCCCATGTAGGATATTGCAAAATGTTTCTTTTTTGAATATCCATGTATTGCTGTAGTGTAACAACGCAACTCTTATCCACCTCCTGCAACAGTATAGTACTTGTCATAGGTAAAAGACAGTTGTCAGATTCTGACAAAAACATTTCTGCTGCTGATACATCAAAAGGCAACACGGTCATTTTTCCTCTTTTTTTTCGTCTGACATGATAGTTGGAGATGGCATCAGACGCTAAAAGGCAAAGATGAATAGTTTACTATCACTCTTTCTTTGTGTTTACTTTTAGCTTTTTGCATGGAGCACTTATTTTTGAGTTAGCATCGTTGTTTTTTGTTTTGTTTTTCATTTTAGCTAAAGTAGCCTACATTTCCCCTCCAGGCCCTCTCAGAAAAAAGAAAGATTTGTTTACAGTTTCCATAGCTATCTCTTTGCGCTCGTGGCCAGCAAGGCTAAATATCACGCTTCTAAAAGTAAATCCTTTCTGAAGAGATTGGTCAGAGTCGAAAAGGAAAGAACTATCTCAGGTAACTTCAGTGCCCTGCTCTATATCGAAAAACTTACATTACATAGCCTACTGTGTAATAAGATTCATTGATAAAGAGGTCTCGCTAAATTCATCATGAGAAGGAGCCATTATTATTTTATGCCATTATGTGATTTACGCTTACTCCCCATTGATAAATATATGAGGAATATGCCTATGGGAAGGTGATGACAGCCTCTGATAGCAAGTCTTTTATCATATTTCCGTGTCTGGACGGAAGGGAAAATTGATGAAGTTGTGTGTTTTCCACTTGTCTTTTTGAGATTCGTCATCTTTGGATGGACAAATGGTGAAAAATGCTTTGTCACCGGTGGACGTAGCTTACTAGCCTACGTTTTCAACAAACACATCAACAACTACAAAGATTCTAAAGAAATAGATGTCAGGATTATTTCGGAGATGTAAATATGTCGAATATGTAAACATATGTATTTGTTCTGAGTTTATCGTTTTGTTTGTTTGTTTGTTTGTTTCTGGGCAGTTTTGTACACTTACTAATTCCGAGAAGATATTTTAATATGATTTCATTTATGAATTTGACCATTTATATATCTATATATTTATTTCCTTAATGTGTTTGGAGCTTGTTTTGTTTGGCTCTGTTAATTATGTTGCAGTGGATTACAGATGTTTTGTTTACTACATTGGTTGTATGTTGATTGCAAAATGTAGACTGCAAAGTCACATTTATATTTATGTTATAGTAATATTTTATTACTTACATAAAACGTATATACTACAAGAAAAAGTCTTCTGTCTTCACTACTCCTCTGGTTGTCACTGTTGTTAAATCCTGGAGCGTCTTGACTACAGCTTTGCAATATTATATGATTAAGTAATATAATTCCCTACACTACAGGTCAGGTAGTAGGCCCATAAGAGTATTTATTACATGTTGCCCACAAACCTTAAAAAAACAAGGAATTATCGCCTGAAATCCATTAAGTAACTCAGACTCAGGTTTGACCAGCGCTATGTTCATGTGCTGTTTGAAAGCGTAAATAGAGCGAAACGAATTTAAGAAATATTACCTCAGGCCTTACCAGCATTATTATAAGTTGTCAACATTCTTGTGTAACTGCGGTATTAAATTGTGCAATATTGAGAAAACACTTGCACTGCCCTGTCCTCCTCTAATTGAGCCTACTGATCTACTTATGCTTTTTAAAGCAATATTATAATCATCATTATAATAATCCATGTTATAATCAGTGCTATAATTTATGCTATGATGAATCATTATTCTTACTACAAATATCTCTGCAATCATTGCTAGGCTACTGTTAACGCGCCCTCAGTAGATGTTTTGTTTGGACCTATAGACTACGAAACAACAAAAACGCATGGACTTGTGGAAGGTTGCCTTCAGCTCACTTCCACAAACTTGTGTTCAAAGTCAATCTGTAGTAAATGTAACAGTTTGAGGGTAAACTGGCAAATGAAGTTTTTATGTTTTCGCAAATCCACTTATCCATATGGCCTTCTAACAGCAATTGCCTCTCCGTCACTAGCTAGGCCTATACACCAAAACCCCCGAATAATTTCAAACGGTTGGATATCGGCCCTCTGATTATGGCCAATGTCAGACATATGGGAGAAAGGCAACCGTGGATAAGACATGGGCTTCTCCCGTCTAAGAAGAATGTATGAGTGCTTCGTTCTTCGTGTGGCGCACATCATGTGTGGCACCTTTTAAAGTGACCAAAAACACTAATACGAGCGCTTGTGAAAGTCTAAAGGCGATGCATTCCTGTTTATCACCTCTGTCAGCTCATTCGTTTTCCAAAATTGAGAACAACTTTTATTCACACTATTTAATCTCAATATTTTTTTGTTGTTGTAAAATTATGACAATACACAAGCAAGAGAGTCCATTATCACAGTGTCATTCTTTCTATTTAAAATATACTTCTATTGATATACTTCTACAGCAGAGCTTTTCCATTATTACAATTTGTAGACTATTAGCCAATGACAATTACAATAACTCGATTTGCGTATCCTGAATTAAATACAGAAAATGAACGCAGTGGCAAGCCTATGGTGAAGTTTGCGAAAAGCGAGCCAGGTCGTAATGAGGGTGAACTTAACAACGGAAGAAAACATATTTAAATCTACATAATTATAGGAACGCATGCTCTCTATTATGAAAGACAAATGATGTAAAACCTATTATTCATTTAAAAAATAGTGTTGTTTTATATAGGCTAGTTCATTTTTTGTCCTCCTTTCTGGCCTCTGACTTTTTCGTGGCGATTACATTCGGAAATGTTTAAAATATTTTTTATAGACCTGCTATAGCCTAAACTAGCCTACCAAAAGCTTATGCAAAATCAAATGTATCAGACATCTGCCTTAGACAGTGATATCTGTTTGAGACGGTAGGACTAGTATCTAACATGATAATATTAGTAGCCAACGTCTATAATCATATGCCCGTGCAGTTTGTCCACCAGTTTATTGGCTTATGTTAGGCTACGTAAATTAAATTAAATAAACTTCACAATTATTTGAGAAGCAGTGAGTACTTCTATAAAGAATATTTCCTCATTTTAACCTCAAAGCAGCTCAAGATTTCAACGGTTTTGTACAGGCTATGTGTAGCAGGTTCAGAACTTATCCACAGAACAAGCGAGTTCCAGGCGCCCCCTAACGATGAAGAATTGTCAATGCAGGCACGACAATGAGCCCTTACAGAGAGCGCGCACCATGGTGATACTACGTGTATATACTACTACTGTATATATTTTATTTGATCAGATCAAAATTTGAACAATGCAAGGTGCATGTTTCTGTTAATCTAGGAATGTATGTGCTCTTTAATTATCAAAATTAAAATATTGCAGTATTTCTATTTTTCCTCCTGCCACTAAGGGCATAGGTGTAAAATATTGGGCGGCGGGGTGTTGTAACCCCCTAATAATCAAAACCAGCCAATGCCACCAACCCCCCTTAATGGTCAATTCCCATTTTTGCTCCATACAGAGTCCTGTGAGGGGAATGTAGACCTCCAGCGTTAACCTGAGTCTTCGGAGCCCTGCTCCATGACCACAACTGATCAGAGACTTAACAGCTTTACATGGCCTCTCAATGTATGACAGAACCTCTCTCTCTCTCTCTCTCTCTGTCTAATGCACACGCACGCACACGCATGCACACATGCACACACACACACACACACACACACACAGACACACACACACACACAAACTTGCACACGTGCACACACACACACACACACAGACACACACACACACACACAAACTTGCACACGTGCACACACACACACACACACACCTTCTTCATCTTCTTCACTCTCATGGAGTGGATAGGGCAGATGGATATAAAATGGATATAAAATAGTGTATTAAAGTGTACCCATAATAATAATAATAATAATAATAATAATAATAATAATAATAATAATAATAATAGTGTCAAACACTTTTAATGCGTTGAATCTATATAATAAACACATATCAAACATATTCTACCATGTTATTTTTGTTAATGGCATGACTGATGGCAAACAGTGACTACTTTCCTACTACACTCCAAATATGACAAATGCCCCAGCCAGGTATTAGGCAATATGAATCACTTTCCACTTATGAAGTACTATTTCTATGAATCCACTGGGCAATGTTTTTTTTCATGTATCAGATGCTTTTATCCAAAATAGAACATTAAAAGCTATCTGAACCGGCCATTAACTGGATCCATTGACCTTGACTTGAGGCCAAAGGCTGGGGTCTGGACTGAGCAAATTGTTGGTGGTAAATGGCTAAATGTAGGACTGCATTTGGGCAGACTGTTTGCCTGATGCAGAGGGGCAGGGTGGCTTTATCAGTAAACACAGACAATAAATGGGTGTCCTCAGATTGACTTCTCCAGCCACATGCTGTGTTCTACTCCAAACTCAGTGACACTGGCAGTCTCAAGGACATCATCCACAACACTTGTACAGGGTCAAAGAGGAGAGTTTAAAAATGATAAATATCCTAGAAGAAAGTTGTACTACCTTGCCAAGATCAAAGCAATGATGCTTTACACCAAGGGATTACTAGAAATGTGTGGGACTAAAACCAGATGCCATTTTTTCCCTTGTTTTATGGATGTAAATTAATCAATCTACAAACCAGTCAACCAACCAACCAACCAATCAATCAATCATTCAATCAATCAATCAATCAATCAACAGATCAGAAGCAGATTTCATGTTTTTCAAGAGAGGATGATTTTTTCATAACGACTAGCCTGAATACACAGCCCATTCTATCTAACCAAGATCAGCTCAGCTCTGCTTGAGTGAAATGGAGAACCCAAGGCAGCACACTGAGATAAACTGTTTGTTTCTGCGTTTGCCAATACACCTGTTTGATTTTTATCCCAGAAGAGAGTGAGATAGTGAGACAGACCAAGAGACAGAGAGAGAGAGAGAGAGAGAGAGAGAGAGAGAGAGAGGATGCGAGTGTGGGCCTGTGCTGCTTGGCGCTTCTGCCACCGCCTCCATCAGCAGCAGGGCAGTATCATCCCACACATGAGATGTGGATTAGCTCTGATTAGCGGGGATTATGATGGTTAATGGTGGGAAAATACATTAGGAGCCACAGGCGTGAGGGGGGGCAGAGAGCAGGCGGCGGTGGATTTCGCTCGCACTAGCGGATTTGCATTGATCCAAAGCAAATGAATGAGGATTAGGCGCATCTATCTGCCAAGAGATAAATAACATTAAGCGCATTATTCTACGCCGACTGTTATTAATGACATTACAAACACTGCAACAATTCTGGCAATTATGGTAATAATAGGGCTGAATAATGCACTTCACACTGTTTTCCCGCCCCTCTTTCGCACTCGTTCTCTTGCATGCTCTCTTTCTGACTTTCTCTTTTTCTCTCTCACTTTCTCTCTTTTTCATTCTCTCTCTCTCTCTCTGGCTGGTCTATGCTGAAGTGTGAAGTGATGCTTGAGAGTTGAGCTCCAGTATAATCACCCAGCCAAGCCAGATTAGGAGACTCGGGGGCCCCACCTCACCACAGTTCAGTTCAACTGAGAGTCAGATGCTCGGAGCCATGCAGCGTCTGACGCCTCCCAAGACATCGATGCTGAAGATGCCTAGCGCATTCTTTAACGTGTGATCAGGGACAGTTGGTGCTCTCCCCCGTTGTTGCTTTCTTCCGAGGTGACTTACATATTAATTAATAGCGACTGTGACATATCCACAATCTTGTATTAACACAAACTATTGATGGAGAAACATACAATTTAAAGAAGATGTTCAATCAGTAAAAGAGGTTGCTTCTTAGCTGCAGGAATGCTTTTAAATGGCTAATAACACACAATTAATGGCTAATAATGACATAATTAAATAAACCAAACGTAACGTTAATGCACTTGACAACAGTACCATAAAAATTAAATTTAAGAGAAGCTCAGGGCCTTCTGATCTGAATCATTAGACAATTACTGTCTCATTGATGGGTATGGTTACAGAAAGCCATGTAGAGACATTGTGAAGTTAAGAGATTAGTTGATTAGCTGCTGGTCTGTGTGCCGGTACCTTTGTGAGGAGAGGCTGCTGTTAACCCCCAGTCCTCCCAGTCCTCCCATCTTTCCTCCTCCCACTCGTTTATGTAATAAATACTCTTCTCTGGGAGTGAACAGAAAGCCTGCGCTTCGGGGCGGATGGAGGAAGAGGCTGCAAAAGGAGGAATAATGCACTTTTTTCATCAAATATTCCTTTTCTTCCCAGCCAACCTCAAGGTTCCCCTTTGAGCGTCTTGAAAGGCGGGCTGCGATGTGGCCACACAGTGATCACCTGCTTACCATATGAAAAGAGCCTGGAAGAGAGCAAGTAGGCAGAAGGCTGTTGTGCTATTTAGGACGTTGGGCATTGTAGCTATATGGTCTATCCTTCAAGTCAGTTTCAAGGTATTAACCACTATGTGGAGAGGTGTTGCTATAGGTTGAGGGTTTTTCATTCTGCCCAACTTCCCCCTTTTTCATTCCTTTGCTGTTCTTTTTTTCTTGTTTTGAGTTTTAATTTATTTATTAACTTACTTACCTACTTATTTACTTATGAATGACGAGGTCGCCCAAATTGTCCAGTGCCCTGTTGCATCAAATGATAAAATGTCTAAACTGTCTAAAATTACTTGGCCTTTGTACGCTTGTAGATTCTTGCCATGGTTTTGTGCATACCAGTGAAGAGAGGCTGTTTCAAGTGGCTGCTCAAGGTTTGAATATTCATTTTTAGGTTTAAAAATGAATTTTCTTGCCAAATGCCAAATGTATGTGCTACATAAACACACCCCAGTTGCACTTGCAGGTAAGCCTCTCTCATGCTTTCTCTCTCTCCCTCTCATGCTCTTCCTCTCCCTCTCTCTCTCTCATGCTCTCCCTCTCTCATGCTTTCTCTCTCTCCCTCTTATGCTCTTCCTCTCCCTCTCTCTCTCTCTCCCTCTCACGCTGTCTGTGTAGCTCGTTCCAGTCTTTCTCCGAGAGGACACTGAAGCTCTGTGTGTGTGAAGTGCAGTCTGCGCCGCACAAAGCCTCACACAGCCGCCAACATAACAAGTGAAGTAAATAAGTAAGTAAATAAATAAATAAACAAACGAGGAAGAGGGAGGAGGAGAGGGGAGAATGAAAGAAAGAAAGAATGAGAGAGTGAGGGAGAGCAGGAGAAGAAAGAGGGAGAGTGGGAGAAAATGGAAGAAAGAGAGAAACAGCGACGGGAGAAGGTGGAAAAAGAAAGGGACCGGGAGAAAGAGCAGAGAAAGAGACCGAGACGGAGGGAGAGAGAGAAAAGAGAGTGGAGAGAGAGAACGAGAGAGAGAAAGAGAGAGAGAGAGAGAGAGGGAGGAGAGGGAGGAGAGGGAGATGAAATGGAGACCTGCCGCTGAGCTCAAGGACACAGCGCACGACTGTGTAATTAGTAACGTACACAGATGATTTAGATGTGCAGATATGATTAGGGAAAGCAGTGGAGTTTTAAGCCTAATCAGCTCACTTCTAAGAGATCCTCAAAAATGTGGGGGGTTTGAATTGGGGTCGGTGGGGGTGGATTGTGCGCGTGTGTCGGGGGGCTGGAGACACACACACACACACACAGAAATAGCACATCACACACACACACACACACACACAGTGCAAACCCGAAATCCACACATGGCCATACATACAAAATACTTAGAGTGTTTTACAGTGGGATGACAGTGTACAAACACCTATTATTAAAGATGTGTAATTCCTCACCACATATGCACTCCACCAATGCATCATCACATATGCACCCTCTGCACAAAAAATAATAATACAGTATCTATGTCATCCATGCAGTAATGCCATAGACGGTACTTTTTGTGGATGCCTTACACCATCTGTCTGGTGTTTTTTTAATGCTTTTTATTTGTTTGTTTGACACAGTGTATAACAAGTTATGATTCTGGACTGGGCATGCCATCTCACCCCAACAGCCCTAAAGATGTCAGTCCTGGGCTTGGCTCTGTGGCAGCGTGGTGTAGTGAAATAGCACACCTATAAGAGGGGTGTATGAAATGCGAGATTAGTCGTATGTTGAGCCTAAAGTCAAAGGCATGTTCAGATTGAGGGGCAAAAGGGCCAAAAACTCATGTGATTGCCTATTTGCTTGCCATCTTTGTTTACAGTTTAAAAGACAAATCTGAAACGTTTCCATAATCAGTAAAAGACTTTTGCCACCAACCTCTTTTTTCCAACTTGAACGGATCTCTGAGTTTAATGTCAACATACCACAAACTCGCGTTGTTTGTCTACTTATATGACATCTCACTGACATCTCTTGACACCTACAGTCTACAGAAAAAAAAAACATATACTATTTGTATTAATTATGTATAATGTATAATTGCAATTTGTATAGCATATACGTTATGTTTGTAAATGTCTTTCTTATCTCTACAGTCTACAGTTTTTTATACTTTTCAATCTCCAATTTCCAATAAGTTGTACACACACTCAGTACACACATACAGAAGCACACAAAACACATGGCTCCTCAGCCTCTCCGCTATCTCCCCTCGCCACAGGCAGAGTTCACGGGTCTACAGCCCATCCACACAAAAGAAGAAGAGATGAGACACAAAGACGCAATTAACGAGGTACCCAATTAAAAACACACCAGCTCTCCACCTCCATCCCTCCCTCTCTTCCCCTCTCCTCCTCTGTCCCCCTGTTCCTCTCTGGTTCCTGTAAAGCCTTGTTATTGATCACCTTTAACCTCTGCTTTCAGCGGTGTCAAAACTACCATTTAGGGCGCTCCCCAGGGCTGGCCACGCGTCGATGCCACCCCAGACCCATAAATCATTAGCAGGGCAGGCCGAGGCAGCCGCCCAGGGGCCTGACATTCCGGGGCCACCGCCCAGTGGATTGGCCCGCCACGGACGCGACTGTCGTTGCTGCCGCTGCCGCCTCCGCAACGTACGCCCCAAGGGGTCAGGGGTCAGGCTGACGCCCCCGCGTGCCTTCCCGCTCTCCCACACACACACACACACACACACACACACACACACACACACACACACACACACACACACACACACACACACACACTGTGCTCCTCTGGCCCAGCACCCGATGCTCGTTTGATTTTTAAATAAGACAAAGGTCACTCTTTTTTTATCTCTCTCTCTCTTTCTCTCTCGTGCTCTTTCTCTCTTTCTCACTTTTAGTCAATCAAATTCTTCATCTCTGTTTGTACACCTTATTTGCCCCAATTTCTTTTTTTGAGTTTGAGTTTGGCATGTTAATATCAGCTGTAAGATAAAAAAATAGAAAAGTTTAACAGGGCAAGGTGAATGAAAGTTGTGAAGACATTCCCAGAAGACCAAGAAATACTGACTAGGAGAGCAGCACAGAGATTCTTTTTTTTTACTTCTGAATTAATTAAAAATATTATTATTCATGTTTGATGATGACATAAAGGTTAGATTAAATGTCTCATGGTTGGAGACCTAGAGGGTGTGGGATGGGAGGGTTTTTCTTTTTTGGGGTAACTCTTCCTTTCTCTTTTGTCTCAGGGGCCGGGCTCCTCTCCAGTAGGTCAGAACTGGACCAAAAGACACAGGGCCTCCCGTGGATCTGTCTGTGTATCAGCCAGATGTCAAAGCCCCCGCTCTGCTCTAAATCTCACAAAGTCACACTCGCACTGCTGATCTGGATATGGGACTCACTCTATGTGTGTGAGTGTGTGTGTGTGTGTGTGTGTGTGTGTGTGTGTGTGTGTGAAAGAGAGAGAGAGAGAGATAGAGAGAGAGAGAGTGTGTGTGAGACCCTCCCAGCTGGACTCCTTTCCTTTCATAAGCAGTGAAGCGCATCAGGTGGGCAACCAACTTTGACAGACATGGGGTGAGAGCACTGGAGTGTATCCCCAAACATGCATACACACACGAATACAAACACACACACACATCCCTTCAATTACTTACCTCACATCAATAGGTTTGTGATTTTAGCATTTAACCAGTGTTAAGTGGCCTATATCCAGTGTGAAGTATTGCTCATACAGCTGCTCATATAAGTTTAACCACTGACAAGAAGGGGCATGCTTTGGTTCACATGCCTCTTATCTACACTATCAGTCAAATGACTTGGACAACATCATGCATTTACAACAAAAAAGCAAAAACAGTCTCTTTGAATGTGTTGCATTGACAGCGTCACCAGCATTACCTGAATGATAACGCCTTTTCAGATTGATAGTGATGGGATGTCCGGTCCTAAAGAGGCCTCTGCACAGCATCCAAACCCCCAAAGGCACAGAGGCATGAAGTAACGTCAAGGTAACCAGAGGGAATCACTGGTTTGGCAACTTTCTGAGGCACTTGGCAGCAACAGTCCCATGGTGGCACTGGGCCCTTGCAAATCAATAACACTTAAGGAACGTCATCAACAATTGTTAGCTTAAACCATACTCATCTATACCATACTGTGTGCTCCGTGAACATTCAAGCAGATATCGCAGGCAACTGTATCTAATTTAGTTACAATCCTACACACAAACATGGATCAGTCTTACTACGGTGGGTGTACCAATGCAAGGAACGCATGAGAACAAGACAGATCTCATTGTGTGGGGGCCACAGAGCTAAAGCCTGTTCACAGTGTGTGTTGAAATGAGAGTGGGTGTGAGTATGTGTGGATGTGTATTTTGATGTGATTTATATACCGTAGCTTCAACTGCAACATTGAATGTACTCGGAGTGAAAAACATAAGTTTACCATCAACCATCAAAAAGGTTAGAGTGGAGCTGTAGGTCAATTTGGTTTTGACACACACACGTGTCTGTGTGTGTGTGTGTGTGTGTGTGTGTGTACAGTGGCCTAACTGTGCAGGATGCTTCGTTTTAAAGAAAATGGTCTGACAGCTCTCCCCAAACTCCCTCTAGCTATCAATTAGCAGGCTAGGCTCCTGTGACGGACGGCCCTGTGCTTCTCCTCTCCTGCCTTTGTAGCCGCTGCATCGACTCGGTCCCCCACGCTCTCCACTCTCCTCTCTCTCTGCCTGCTCCCACTCTCCCTCCCTCTGTTTGAAGGTTAAGATAAGAAGGTGGCCAGGTTATGTGTGTGTGTGTGTTTGTGTGTGTCTGTGTGTGTGTGTGTGTGTGTGTGTGTGTGTGTGTGTGGGGGGGGGGGGTTCTCAGGGGTGCTGGCCTGTGCCTCCAAGGGTAAATAAGGGCCAAGTGTTTCATGGAGCTGGCAGCCCATTCCAAAAAGCCTTTAAACCTGGCAGAGCAGAGAGAGAGAGAGAGAGAGAGAGAGAGAAAAAGTCAGAAAAAAAGACAGAAGTGGTTGACGGTTGGGTATAGCTGCATATCCCACAGCTGAAGTGCCCTTACAAAGCCATCGAACTAAATTTCAATACTTACACAGGAAGGCTTGCAGAACTGCTTTGGACATGTCAGTTCCATACACTAATAGGAATAATGCCTTCCTGGTAACGTGCTGTGCTTCATCCAAACCCTGCAGACGGAGGCTGAACAATGCGATTGACCTGAGGTGATGTGTCTTCTTCATCGTTAGCCGCCAGCTGTGAAATGACGCTCTCAGCGTCTCCTGCATGAGTGATGATGGGAGGGGGGATACCGTGGCGACGACCACCGCTGTCAACGGCACTCTCTCCGGCCAAGCCCACCAGCTGTTTCCCCTCACCCCAGAGAAGAGAAGAGGGAGTGTGTACGACTGGAGGTGGAGGGGGTCCAGACACCTCCTCTCCTTCTCTATCTTGAGCGACTGCCCCCTCCTCCTCTACCTCTCTGGCCCAGACGAGAGGTGGCTGAGCACGAGCCGGAGGAAGCATCCCGACGCCCGCCTCATCCATCACAATGTCTGTCACCTCTCACACCCCCACACACACACACCCTGCCCTCTCTCCAGGTTCCTAAAGGCCCTGCTATCACTCCCCTCCCTGACACGGCAGTCAATGTCCGAGGGTGTCAGGTTGACCGTGGTCACCTCCAGCCAGTCTCCTGTCACAGCGAACGCAGCGGCACCCTCGTGCTGCCTCGGCTGGCCATCCCTCAGGGTCGACTGCAGACAGACACCCCCACGTCCTAGCGTCTGTGTGTCTCTGTGTCTGTGTGTGTGTGTGTGTGTGTGGAGGACAAATAAATTACATACATATCCAACAGACAGACAGAGAGACATACATATCTAACAGACAGACAGACAGACAAACACATATCCAACAGACAGACAGTCCAACATACCAAATTTCCCTCACAGGATCAAGAGTATATATATATATATATATACCATATCAAACAGACAGACAGACAGAAAACCAAACATATCCAACAGAAACAGACACACATATCCAACAGACAGACAGATACACATAATATACAACACACAGACAGACACATCCGATAGACAGACAGACATATTTAATAGACAGACATGTGCCCGTGTATATGCACAATGGAGCACACTGAGACCGTAACATATATTAACTGACATTCCATGCCTTTAATTGAAAGAAATGAGTGTATTTCTAAGTGTGAGAGATTTCGAGGAACAGAAATAAACCCCAGTAGTTCTCTATGGCCGAGTCTCAGGCTCAGTTATGCACAGTGTGTGAGAGGCGCCTGAGCTGTTACAATGGCCCATTGTGCTGGCTTTATTAAATATGTATGTGTCGATTGCTGGAAAACAACAAAACAAGTGCATGGTATTATCACTTACAATAACATTGACCGTGGCTCCTACACAGCGTTGGCTTGAAAGTCTACTCCACTGTGTCCTGTCCAAAGTGTGTGTGTGTGTATGTGCTCCGCGTGTGTGTGTGTGTGTGTGTGTGTGTGTGTGTGCTGTGTGCACTCCCAATAAGGGCACTGACGCATTACAGCCTGCTATTTATTATAATCAATATCAGCTATTTTAAAAGGACAGCAATTCCTCACTTTACCAATATTAAACTCCTTAAGAGATGTTAGTTGTGTTATCAATAAGTAAAGCAGCCCGTTAGCAAATATTGAAGCCCTGTTAGCAGATAGATTATGATTACAAGTACAGGTGATCATACAGATTGAGTTAGAAGACTGAGGTGGGTGCGTGTTTGTGTGAGAAAAAGCTCAGTCTACTCATGACATGCCACCCTCACCACTGGGGTCATGGCAGATAGAGGGGTCCGATAGTGCACCTCCAACACAATGGGCACGCAAAAGCACTTTCCCAGGGGTCAGAGGTCATCCAGGCCACCCACGTCAGCACGGCGTATCGCATGAGTGGAATGCAGGGAAGGGGGCGGTGGGGGTTAGGAGCCCCACGGACGCAACTCCCGAGGCCCCTCTCGGTGACGCGCCCGTGCGTTGCCCTGTGACACCCCCACCCCCTCGGGAGCCCGTAACCCCGGCAACCCCTCCGGTCACCTCTCCCATCACCCTCCACGGGCAGTAACCACGAGCGCTCAGGGAACCGACGCACACAAGAGCCGTTTCTGAGGGCCACTGGCGTGTCTATCGCAGCATCCAAACCAGGGAGAGGGGGTGGCGGATAGGGGAGGGCTGGGGTGTCTCCAAAAGGCAAGCCAGTCTGCGTGTGTGAGAGGTTGTGTGTGTGTGTGTGTGTGTTTGTGTATGTGTGTGTGTGAGTGTGCGTGTGTGTTGCAGATGTGTGGCTGAATGGCCGCCGTTGTGCGTCCAGCGGGGAAATGCGTCGGAGGGCTGGCCTACGCACGGCAACCGGCTCAATGGATGGAATTCAAGATGGCCGCCGGGTAGGAGCTGAGCGTGCAGAGGCCAAACAATGGCCTCCCTTTCTCTTCATCTCCCTTCATCTCTCCCAATTCTCTCTCCCCTCTCACTCACTCTCCCTGACAGCCACTTTCTTCACTCTACACCCTCCTTCTCTCCCTCTCTCTCTCTCTCTCTCTCTCTCTTTCTAATGTTCTCTTCCCCCGTTTCCTCCTGTTCCACTCTGTGGGCCTTTGGTGTCCCATGTGGCATTTTCCCTGCACAAGGGTACGCATGCATGCGAGCGAGGAGCGTGCTCTTTAGTATACACTCATATCCGCTCTTCCTCCTCCTCCTCCTCCTCTTCCTCCACGATGAGATTCATTACTATTGAGAGGCACGGGGAGCGCAGCGCCTTGTAAATCATGAGGCCTGATAATGGATTTTTTATGACGGAGCTAGGGAGGCGTGTGGAGATGAAGGAAGCAGCCCGCATACAGACAGGAGCCAAAACACGCCGCCTCTGAACTGAACTTTCTTTGCTGTACCACTATATCTGTAGTTGGCCACGCGCACTCACTGAACACACACACGTGTGTGTGTGTGTGTGTGTGTTCGCACTTTTACCCGTGTGTACATCAATGTGTGTGAGTGTAGATGTACACACGGGTAAAAGTGCAAACACACAAACCTTTCCTTTTTCATTTTATTTGAAAAGAGAAGGCATGAAGGGTTTCACATAAGAAGGTTGCATAAGCATGCTTTCCATCTGTTACGTGACATGGCCTGGTCAAGGCAGCCAGGCAGGTAAGAGGATGGATAGATTGATGGGATTTATCTTGTACTGAGTGGTGATTGATTACTGGCGATAATTTTATGATTGATCCATTGATTAGCTGTCGGGGCGGCGTGGGCCTTGTTAACGCGGGACATATGGCAGCACTCAGGGGAGGTTAAGGAGACGAATGGGGGGTGGGGGGTTTGGCTCGTGTCCCTCTCTCTTGGGTACACCCCTCTCACCTCACCTCTCACAGAGGAACGGGGGGCATTTACCAGCAAGTATGACTCAAGTGAGCCACACATGAACATATAAACACACTCACACACACGTTCAATCACTCCCACCCATGCAGACTCTCTCATTCACACACAAACGGGTACAGACACAGAAGCTTCTGTATCAGGCTGTATCAGAGTTGACGGTCTCAACTCATTCAAATGTCACTCAGAAACCGTAAGATGACATCAGATAAATGTGCAGTGGTATTTTTTCCAGAGCTGTAAATACATACAGTGTGTGTGTGTGTATGTGAGTCAATATGTTTATATATATATATATATGTATGTATGTACAGTATGTATGTATATCATCATATTGACACACTGGTACGTTAACACACTGATGCGTACTACTAATAAACTAAATAATGCTTTATTCTGCAATGGAACCAGCTTATTTTTAGTCCTCTTTTTCTTTGATTTGAACAAGGATTTGGATTAGTTATCAGAGCAGATAATGAGATGACCTAATCAGAGTAATGAGTGCCTGCGATATTTATGCAGGATCACCATCAAAATGGCAAGTCATTTTTGAATTATAGACTTCCTAGGTACGTATCCTTTTAGTGGGAACATCAAAAGCCATAGAGGTGCCATTTGAATAAATATGTAAAAGTTGTAGCTTGAGCTTCTTAGATAAGGATTCATCTGAATATGAAGGTGAATAATAATCAGAGAGATGAAATCACTGAATCAAAGACAAAGGATGAAGAAGATTTCCCTCTCTGTAGGGCAAGAAACCCTCATTCACAATCAGTGTAATTTAATAGAGCAAAATCATCTTGTTCGCCTGTGCTATGCTTGACTCAGTGAATTTAGCACACATTCTGGTACAGTTATGCACATTTTAGCCTCTCTCTGTTAAGGGCACTAAATTAAGGATGGGTGAAGTAGAGAAGAGGAGATTAAGGCCATGTCTACACGAAAACGACAGAATGGTAACCGGTAAAAAACAAATGAAGAGGTGAAAACGAGCGAAAATGCTGTAGGTAGAGGTTCAGTCCTCAATTCTGGCAGAAGGTTATTTATGTGTTCAACAGCCAATAAAATGACCCCCCCCACACACACACACACACACACACACACACACACACACACACACACACACACGCACACGCACACACATACACACTTCTGTGTTGCTTATTGTGCTTGGATAGTGTATGGCTCACCCTAAGCCACAATGTTACTTTCCTCTTTTCAGGGCCAGGATGAACATGTTACATGTTACATGTTTTCTTGAATTTCCCCTGGGGATCAATAAAGTATCTATCTATCTATCTATCTATCTATCTATCTATGTCAATGAACATTGAAGCTTTGTAAGTACACAGCTTTGTTAGTAAACAACTAAAGGATTATGAGAAGAATTTAGACAAAAACACACTTGATAGGAGAGAGAGAAAGAGATAGAGAGAGAGAGGGATGGAGTGATGGAGAGAACGAGTGCACGGTGCAGACTCCGGGCATGGGCATGGACAGATGGTGGAGAAACGTTATCTCTCTCCTGACTAGTCTGCATGAGGGGGCACCCTCCACTGGCACGAAGAGTCCTTGCCAGCAAGCGCGTCCTCAAGGTAATTCACCCTCACTCAGAGCGCCCCTTGTTGTCCCGCCACGAACAAAGTGCCCGCTTGTTGTTGCCAGGGCGGAGGGAGGGACGGGCTGGGCTGTCCCGGACTCCCCACTCCCTGGACACTGTCCTTTGGGCGCGAGCCACGGGGGGCTATGGGAGTTCACGTCCAGCCACGTGCTGCCCATTAGTCAGCCCACAATGGAGCGCTTCAGCTTCAAAATTTAGAATCTTATCAAAAACATTATTGTCCCACCAACCCGAATCATTTGTCCAGCCGGACAAAAGGGGGGAATGAAACCCCCCAAAAAATGTTAACCCTGTGGGCCTCAGTTTTCTGGGGCGCATTTCTGGGATTCTGGAACTGTCTCAATTCGGGTGGGGAGGGGCACATGCAGGCCCACGCTTACGTCCTTCAGTATCAGGACCCACGCTCATCCTACGCCACAGTGGGCAGAACAAAGGTATCTCCAAAGGTTGCACAACCCAAGAGTCGGCCATGAACGACCAGCCATTTTTCTTTCCTCTTTCTTTGCCCTTTTTGTCAGTGAGTGGAACAGACGAGACTCTGTTTGCTATTTATCTCCATCAAGGATTTTTTTTTTATCTTCCTCTCTGTTTCTCTCTCTATAGCTTTCTCCTTTTTGTAAGTGGCCAAATGCCCTACAATTCTCATAATGATGACTACAATATGCATGGTTTCATAAATGTCCTTAAATGGCTAGCCATCAGTTGCAGCTGCCCCTAACCCCCCGTGTCTCTGACCAGGCCTGGACACACACTTAAACCCTAGTCATGAATCAATCAGGTGGAGCTGCCGTCATTACGGCTCTAAATATGGCCACTCCGCATGTCTCCGCTCGTGCACAATGCTCGCCTGCAGAGCGCATGGGCAAGGTCATATCGGCCTATTAACCATATTAAAATCTCCCAATTATGCTAATTGGTGACTCCTAATGCAGGTTTAGCTGGGCCTGCTCCCTGCAATTCATCATAATGGATTAGGCCCTGATGGGCCCTGGGAAGTGTAGAGGGGGAGAGGGGCCGCTTTTAAGGGGCTGTAGTGGAGGACCGGCCAGCCTGGCAAAAACGACCCTGACCCTGACGAGGCCTCGTGCACGTGTGGTG
>NC_063201.1:18149086-18161586 GCF_017589495.1 Alosa alosa
AGTGAGGGAGACAGGGAGGGGTGGTGTGTGTGTGTGTGTGTATGTGTGTTTGTGGAGGGGGGGTCCGTCAGGGGAGAGCAGGCCTCCTCGCTGTGATTTAGACTTCCATGCAAATTTAATCAATTCGAGTGCCTCTTCCCACCCTGCCGCACGCCTCATTAGTGGCAATTTAAAGGGGTTTCTGTGATCCCACCTCACACTCACTGTCTCTCTCTCTCTCTCTCTCTCTCTCTCTTGCTTTCTCTTCTCTCTCTCTCTTTTTCTCTCCCTCGCTCACAAACATGTTCACACACACACACACACACACACACACACAAGCAGGGTTGTAAAGATTTTCCTTCAGATGCCTTCTCCCCCTTGGCACTGACACAAACCCCTCTCACTCACCGACCCCCCTCCAACACACACCCACCACCACCATCCACCACTTCAAAAGCCAAGTGACACCACGCTGGAGTTAAAACCGAACACAGGGGAAGGTAAAGAGCAAATGACCCCCCCACACCCCTGACCCCCCCACACCAACCCTCAACATCCCCCACTAGACACACACATACACACACACACATGAACACTCACAGACACAAACACAACACACACACATACACACCTATTCCTCCTCCGGGCATTCTCACTCTGTCCCTGGTCTCCTTGCCATAATTGGGGAATCGATTAGCGCTCTCCTTAACCCCCCGATGAAAGCTACCTTTGAGACCAAGAGGTTGAGAAGTGGATGAGAGAGGGGAGCTGGGGGAGCAGGTAGAGGGAGACCATCCTTGGGGCTCAGGTGCGGTCACTGCTAAGGCCACAACCTGTGCCAGGCCCCTGGCCGTCCTAAAGAGCGAAAGAGGGAGAGAGAGAGAGAAAGAGAGAGAGAGAGAGAGAGAGAGAGAGAGAGAGAGAAAGAATAAAAAGAGACACAAAGGCAGAGAGAGAGAGAGAGAGACCGAGAGCTTGCATAGGTACTGAGTAAGACTTGGCAGCCAAGTCACAGACATATTCCTGTGAGCTTAACCATCTGGTAAGGAATTAATATTCCAAACTGGAACGCAAATGAGCAGTGTACAATCCACAGTTTTAAGAAACACAGCTAGCAAATCCTTCTTCTTAAAAAGCACAGATGCACTGAATATGCCTCGTTTCTGTCACTTCCAAAGGATGTCATTCGAATGATGATGCTGTAAATTAAAATTCCACTGACAAATTAAATGTAGTAGTTCACATTAATGAAGTGTATAACTACAGGGTCTAATGTCTATTATTTGTTGATGTTGATGTTAAAAGTTAATTTCCCTTACACATCTAAAATGATCTTTGGCTATATTAATCACATGAGTATGTTACTGAACAAAAGCAAGAATAACTTTTTAGACTGGCACCAGGGCACTGCACTGGAAAGGGTTCAGCACATTCTTTTCAACCGGACAAAGCCAAACAAGAGAGAGTCTTGACATGTCACTCTTGAGCCTTGACAATGGCTCGCTCTCTTTGCGTGGTGGCTCCGAACACAGGCTCCCAGTCATGTTTCTGTGCCCTGCAGCTGTGCAGCACTCCGGCCCTTAACCAACCAGCCCGCCCCCGGAAGCCTCCCGCACACACACACGCACACACACACACACACATACACACACACACACTCATACGCACACACTCACTCTTGCACGTCCGTTCATCCGACCAGAGGCGGAGGGAGCAGCGCAACAATGCGGGCATGGCCATGCGTGGCCTCCATCTCTGTAATCTGTAGGTCACCCCTGAACCCACCCTGAGGACCCTGGACCGCTACTAACATCCCCTCCTCCGCCACCTCGACCCGCCGGGTCCCGGCAGGCCCGGAAGACTGAAAGATGGACTTGAGGCCGAACAGTGGGTTGTCTGTGTGTAGGGGTCCCGGGCTCAGGCAGAACTGCGCACACAGCTAACCAACCTCCACCCCCGCCTCACTCACACACACACACACACACACACACACAAACACACACACACACACACACACACGCACACTCACAACACATAACCATCCTCAAAAGGCGAAACCCTTCCTCTTCACGTTCACCGCTGCCAACGTCAGAACTGGAGCTGTGGTTCAGTGACGCACTCGTGCATGCTGAGGCTGCAACATGACGCACGTAAGAGTGACAGGTGTGTGTGTGTGTGTGTAAACAATACATATCTGATGGACAAGCTGCTAAATATCACTGTGCTAATGTGAGTTAATGTCTATTTATATTCTAAAGGCCAGCATTTCTTCATCAGATGCACACTATTTGATTTTATAACCTTGAATGGACAAAGAAAGATGAATCTATAACCCCCACACACACACACACACACAAACACACACACACACACACACTTCCTTGTCTTGATCTGCTTGGATGTTGGGGTGGGGTGGGAATCATATACATACCAATTTTATTCCTGCCACCAGAACCATTTCACTGAGGTCAGCATCGGCGCTAGGAGAGGAGCACCCCCGGCGTCCTCGTCTCGTCCACCTCGTTCCCCCAATCGCGGTGACATTTCTCTGGCCATCCTCCTTTCCACCCCTCCGTCCCAGGAGGGGCTGATGGATGAGGCCTGTTTATGAAGCCGCTGCCAGCCGCGCGATCAATCAAGCAAGGCTGAGAGGGATCCTAGACACACTCAATACGCACTCAACCACACACACACACAATTTCACTCATAAACTGAAGTGTATACCCCCCCTTCATCCCATCTCCAACACCCCTCTTGACTGAAGGATAACGTGTCATCCCTCTGCCACTAACACACGTGCTCGTAAACACATGTACACACAGTCATTGTAGATACGCTCTCAGCATTAAACGCAGACTAAATGTGTGCCAAGACAAGACTAAGAGGTAGAGAGGCTGGTAAACCAAACCAAACACACAGTTGGAGTATTCAAACTCTCTCATTGACTTGACAACAGTTGTATCCTGTGCCAAGTCAATCACAGCATGTGCCATGTTGGCCAGTTAAGGGTGTTTGATCATGTAACATCTGAACACTAGAAAAATAAATAACAACCCTCCAACAAAGACATTTCAGCCAATTGTTATGGTTATTGACTTTGGCAGACACTTTTGTCCAAAGCGACTTACAATAAATTGTAAAATTTAAAAAAATTGTAATTGGAAATGCACCCCTTATGTTAATAAAACATGTTTATAATGTTAATAAAAGTCAATAATCTAATAAATTAACTTCATTAATTCAATACAGATACAGAGATTCAATACAGCTACCACAATTTTAACATTGCCATTCTCCACCCTTTCCAGCCTAATAAAAGGCAGTGGCAGATGTAACCAGTGTGGCCATAGTGATTTAATGGTTAATAGGCAATGCTTTGCCTCATTACATACAGGCAGTCATTACTGAAGGCATCCACATGTCAAGAGCTCCCATCAGTGCCCAGGATCTCAAGTCAAGCTGGTAAACAACCTCTTTAAATAATGAAATGAAGGATAAATTCACTGTTGTGTCGTACATTTTGTGAGGGAATTGTGTCAACTTGGTTTTAACAGCATTGGGGTTTAAACGTGTGTTTCTCCAGACTTGAGGTGGTTTGTAGCACATAGTGCACATGTGGATATGATGAAATCTTCTACTGCCCTCTAGTGGTGCACGATTGCTGATGACTCAGATCAGATTTGACCTTGCAGTCTCATATAAAAAAAAAAAACAATCTTGGCGTGAACAAATTAGCACTTTTCTTCAAAACAAACATTTTTTTTTATTTCAACACAATTTTAGTTGAGATCTTGAAAATATTGCTATAAATATACAAATTGAAAGAAAAAAAATCCCCCAGCTCCTGTGTGACTTTTGCAGCCACATGTTGCCAGAGAAACACAGTCCAGTTCCTCCACCACAGCCTACAAAGTATGTGACCAGTAGCGGCGAATGCTTGAGACCCTTTATGGACCCTTATCTAAGTGTGGGCTCCTGCATCACAGGTCAGAGTTCAGAGTTCATCAACGTTTCCTCTTGGCATCAAATTTGTAGATGGCAGCTGAGTTGGCAGTCTCCCCCTTCACTTTCACCTTCCTGGTCTTGTCCTGCACAGTGAGGAGTGAGAAGTGAAAAGGAAAATGGCGAAACTACATATGTTAAAGAAGGACTGCAGGCAAACGTAACAGCATCCGAGAGCAGTAGTATGGACACTTACTTGGAGGTCTTTGCGTGTCTGGATTTTCTGGCTGATGACAAACATTTTCTTCTCTCTCTCGATGCGCTGAGACAGAATCTCATACTGATTCCTCCTCTGCCTGGCTATTTTCTATGAGGGAGAGTATATAGAAGGATGAATGTTTTTAAGAATTAAAACACCCTGTAAATGAGCGCAATGATCCGTCAAAGGTACATTCAAACACAAAAGAAATGCATTCATAATTTAGGTTCAGACTTTAAAGCCCACATAAAGAGTTTTTTACCTTAATATAACCTTTCCAAGATCATTTTGATGGCATATAAACTCTTAATAGGGCGAACGGCACTCTGTGCAGGTCTTATTACTTGTAAAACAGCCATAGGAAGTTGCTGTTTCCCCCCACACCCTAAATGGAAAAGAGCTGCTACTTAAAGGAATTCAGAAATCTCTTTCTACAGACTGCTGTTGGTGCATTCCCACTATGTTGTATCTGAGTTATGTTTATAGTTTTTTGCAAAGACGCACATTTAGTTATTTTATTATTGTGCTCGTTAACTGTACACTCAAATGCTTTGTTTTTAACCCATCTCTGTGTCCAGATAGGGACAACACAGTTTGTGTTGCTTATTTCTTAATTTGTTACACAATGTGTGTTGAAAATAACACAACTTGCGTTGAAAACAACACAACTTGCATTGTTTTTTAACACGTCTCTGTGTCCAGATAGGGACAACACATTTGTTTTAAGAGTGTAGGGGGACCCCGAGAGCAAATCTTCTTTAGTGCTGCTTTAAATGTTATGTTCCACAACAAAGGGTTCTGTTGACTACATCAGCTTCGTTTCATACGGAATAGGTACAGTGTTTCCCACAGAATTGAATTCTATTTGTGGTGGCAGGTTAACAGAATTAACTTGAATGCAACAGTTTTTAACAAATTAGCGCAGCGTGCTATGATGCTAACAAGATTTAAGCACAATTTTGTACAACCTGGAAAATCATTGTGTGGTGGTCAATGTTGATATTGTGGTGGGCCGCCACAAATAAGTCAATGTATAGGAAACACTGAGGTAGCTACATAAGAGCTGAGCACTAACCTCTATGTTCCGCGGCTCCACTGCTCCCACAATGCTTTTCTTCTCCAGGGTTTCCACCGTTGGTCTGTTAAAAGTTCGCTTCACCAACTCTGGCACTGTGTTCAGGTGTGTAGCCAAGTCAAATGCCTCGACTGTCTCACACACACACACACACACACACACACACAATTAATTGACATGCATCTTTTCCATTATATGCATGTTTAAGCAATGACTATAGGAGACTAGATCACATTAAAATGGCTGAATGAACACTCTTTTTAGAAATTAATACACAAGCACATATATACCTTCTTTCTTGGAGTCAACAAAAAATACATGCTCATTTTTCTGCTTCCCTTCCGCATCCAAAAGATGAAGCCCTGACTTCAATCTTTCAATTTTCTACAGGAGACAAATGGGAGACAGAAAACAACCACTGAATGACAGATTCACAAGATCCACAGCAAAAAAATCATCTCTCGCACATACAAACCACAAAAACAAGCAGTAGCAGTTTCTCACCTTGGCCTCTGAGACCCTCTTCATCTCCACATACTTAATGTCCTGCGTCCTCATCACTTTCTTCTGTTCGTCTGTCATCTCTTCCTCTGTTTTCTTTTTCTCCACGTGCACCCCATCCTGTCCAATAAAATCACCACCAGGCAGGATTAAAGGTTACAATCTACATGTACCTTACACTTAGCCAATGCATTATGTGAGCAACATTAAGTGATGCGTGTCTGTTGTGTGTTTTGAACTGGCTATCTCGAATGGCATACATGACAGAAAACGTGCTGCATGATCAATAAAAACATCTGGGTTTACAACAATGGTCGCCATCCATCCTCACCTTTAACTGCGAGTTTATCATTTTGAAGTAGAACTCATCAGGGTTCTTGTCCATGGCCTTCTTGCGCAAGGCACTAAGAGTGTTTTGTTTCTTATGGTAGTCACTGTGTAGCAAATAAACAAAAACATTAGTAACATTAGCTACCTTTGATCCATGAGAGAGAACTAAGACAGGTAACGTTATAACATAATTATTAACATGAGAACATAACATTAACGTTACTTACTCTGCTCGAAGTTTGTAGTCCTTCTTCTTCTCCAAGAGTCCCAAATGTTTTCTAAAACCAAGCTGAGATCCAAAGAAATTCAGAGAAGTTAATATGTAGCTCATTCCGTAGTACAACATTACTGTGATATCTTCAATGTAACGAGAACGTTTGGTTACAAAGAAATTACAGGTAAATCAGGCTTTGCTACAGGGTGTAAGAATAACTTTAGATAGATAGAGATGTGGAGATATTTTGAAGACAAAAAGCCATTCCAAATCCTTGCAGGTTAGCCAGACAGATTCCAGTCACAACAGAACTATTAGGCTAACTTCTCGTTGCATTCATTCACGGTTTAATGATGACTAATGTGGCCAATGTGTCAAAATATACATTACCTGAGATCTCTCTTTGTGATCCCGCTGGCGGGATTTCAAGGCTTTTCTAAACGAAGACATTGTATTTGTTTCGATAATCCAACACTAGATACTTCAGTTCGACAAGATTACAACCCTTCCCTTTCTTATAGATCCCCACTGGTTCTTCACGTGGATCCGTAGTTCAGCTACCATTGGTAAATGTCGTGTACGTTTGAGCTAAGCAGATTCGCGTCTGGAACTCCTCGGCAAATTCCTCCTCCTCGTCTTCACAGTTCTTAGACGACCTTACAAAATTTGAGGGATTTGTTTTAGGTCTAAGGCTTTTAAATAACTGACTTGAAAACTCATATCGTAGTATTTGTTCTATTCTATGAAAGACGTAGCCTGTAGCTTACTTATAGATTGTGGTTTTGGATGGATGGAAGTTTCTTCAATCCTTGAGAAATATGAAATACAGTAAGCACTTTTTAAAAATGGTTAATTAGATATGTCTCTTGATCGATAGTGAGTAAGCACATATTCTGAAAAACATCTGGAGATGTAGGCCTACATCATTGCCTGTGATGCAATATTAAAACCAGCAGAGGGCAGTGTCACATTTGTTTTGATTTTAGGGGTTAGGGAAAGACTGAACTGACATACCCTACTCAGATGGAAAAAGTGACTTAGGCCTACAAAACAAAATCCAGAAGCCTAATAGATAAACTTAGATCATGCCAGGCATTGTCTCACTGTCAACTTTAAGACAACATAAGCATTCCACTGCAAGTTCACACCACAGCCTTTTTTATGGCTTTTAATTAGAGACAGTCGTCAAGGGCGTCATCATATTGTTCTGTATATGGAACAGAGCTTGAGGTAGTGGATGTAGTGAACTATAGTGCAGCTATGTAACAAACTTGACACTGACATATTTAGCTGCCCAGTTTTTTATGTCTTGGACACAGTGTTGACACAGCAAATGACTTTGGTCACAGTAATGAGGGCTTGTGCCTGCCAGAGAAGCTGGTGAACACTAACAGATAATAACTTGTGTTTTTCCAGCATGGACACTCTTTTATTTGTCTTGCTAAGATCCAGATCCCTGTTTTGAACTCCTTCCAGATCCTGCAGTCCTCAAGCTATTACTCTGACAAACATTAAAGATGGATTCCCCTCGTGACTGACACCTGAGTGTATCACAGTAGGACTTAGTCCAATCAAACGTCTTGTTTTATATTAGACTGTATGTGCATGTACAAAGCAGGGAATATGGAAACAGGGCCATTTACAGTGTCAAAACAAACCAGCCAGGAACATGAACAGGGTCCCATCTGCAATATGGAACAGGAAACTCATTCCTGTGTCTATCGCACTCTAAACACATACAATGTGACTGGCATATCCATGTCGCGTAATGTGTCTTTCACATGAAGTGTATGCACAAACATATGAAAACTAGGACACACGTGATCCCCTCTCTGGGAGGTTGGCCTCGAGTAAAAAACTGCTGTGAAAAAGGCTAAGGAGTTGCAAACAAGGCTTGCAATGCCTCATCCACACTTCCTGTTGAAGAGTTTGAGAGAGGAAACGGCAGAAGAGGTTCCCTATCTCAAGCAGGCTCCCAAACATTGGGAAATCTGTGGAAAAAATGAGCCCGTGTGGAAAGAAGACCAAGTTCTTCAGGGTTTTTTTTTTTTCTCTCTCTTTATCCGACCATTTGTCAGAACCACAAAGAATTTCTTTTATATGTGTGAGTTTTGCTCAATATGCAGAATGTGTTGTGGGCTATGAATCCCTGAATGGGCTCACTGTTTCCATATTATGTCACCGACTTGTTTGTTGATTCTTGTGGTTATGGGTGCTTTATGCGCCTCCAGTTTGCCAGACCCCTTGAATTATCAAACAAAATGCCACCTAATAATTTGCCCCAGTAAAAATATGTCTTAACATTTGGGATAGCTATTTGGCTTCATTTGTCTGTGCTCTTTGATATGGTCTTTGATGTCTTGTGGATTTGCCAGGTGAAACCTAAACTTAGCTGCAGCATGGCAACCTTATCAGGGTCAAAAGTTCATTGGGATCAGGATGCTGTGAAGGCCCTGGAATGGCAAATACAAAATAATGTTGTTTCAGCATTAACACTTAATTTGTGTGTGTGTGTGTGTGGGGGGGGTTGCAGACCTATTGCCAATTCTGTTGACACTGGAAGCATATTGGTGATGTTCCTGAAAAGTCATATTTTGATACTACTGTAGACCACGTGTTTTAATAATTTCAATAATTTAGCCAAGATCACTGTTTGTCAGAAGCCAGTCAACACGGTAAGCTGATAAGTCTCAACTGTTGTTTTTGTTGTTTTTTGCTTTGCTTCTCTTCCCTTTAACTGAATTTGCATGACTCTCTGCTGTATACTTCCTAAACCTCCCTGTCTCACCGCAAATCCCAATAAAGTGTATAGAAGACCATAAACAGCAGGCCAGGTGCTTATTTACCCAGTTGGAGTTGGCTGAATAAAATGGATGATGAGGAACTTTATGATGGAGGTGAGGATACAAAAAATGCCAGTCATTTTAAGCTGTTGGGACAGAGAAAGGTGTGTTAACATGAACTGCTTCACGCTCTCCATTACATGAACACATCACAAACCCTCCAGCTTTCTTGCTGTCTGTAATCCCAACTCTTAGAACCTACTCATGCAACCTTTTTAAAGCCTGCAAGCAAAAAGGAAACATCTGGTGAAGGTGTATGAAAAAAATGTTACAGAATAAGGAAGAGGCTGTTGTTCCATTGTTCATAAGACAAGATGAAGTGTGTCAATTTCATCGCTTGTGAACCTCAAAGATTGTTATTGTTGGTTTAAGTTAACATATTATATTCATACATTTTATACAAAAATGAATTTCTATCTTGGTAAGTGAGGATAATTAAGGTTAGATAATTATGTTAACTTCCAGTACATAACAGGCTTCAGTAATAACCAATCCCCTGTTCAAAAATGAATCCCAGAACAACCCATGACTCTCATTAAAGTCAACCTTGTGCTGTAGGTGTCACCACAGCTTACTTGCCACAGAAAAGGACATCTTATGTGCATCTACAGCCATATTCTATCTCATGTCTGAAGGCATGGCTAGACTAGTGTATTTCAGTTTGTTTTGCATTCCTGGCCTGTCCCGAAATCCACCGACTGACCCTGGTTGACATCGAGCCTAGCTGCATCTGGCTCAAGGTCTGTTCAAGCGACATCTGCTGTTATCTTGTCTCCGGCATCCACAAACACTGCTGCTAATGTTCTTCAGTGAAAGGTCTTAAAATTCAAGGTTAAATCAGACATTAGGTTCACTGACTGAGTGGTATCTCTTCGCCTTAACCACATTAACTTAAGTCATTATGAACCAACTCATGAGGAGTCATTTTAAGGTAGAGCACACAACATGAGAAAATATAAGCACACTCAAACCATTCAGGCAGAATAGAAACGGACCACATGATCGGCTCCGTTTGATATGTACAGGTCAGAACAGGACACCAGAAAAATGTGAGTGTGATTCTTATTCTTTAGTTATACAACCAGAAAATATGGCAAACTTCTGGTTTGGGACTGCCCCCAGGGCCATACTTTGCACTGTCACATGAAGGTAATCATAACCAACAATCTAATCTAAGTGTTACAGAACTGCGTGTTCTACAACAATCCTTCATCAGTGTTTGCTAATAGCGGGTACACCTTATATTACACCTGGGAAATAAAAACTCAGTGGTGGAGAGATATACTGCCTAAAGATCTACACATCGATCCATCTCAACATATATAAGTATATATACTCTTTTGATCCCGTGAGGGAAATTTGGTCTCTGCATTTATCCCAATCCGTGAATTAGTGAAACACACACAGCACACAGTGTACACACAGTGAGGTGAAGCACACACTAATACCGGCGCAGTAAGCTGCCTGCATCAACAGCGGCGCTCGGGGAGCAGTGAGGGGTTAGGTGCCTTGCTCAAGGGCACTTCAGCCGTGCCTACTGGTCGGGGTTCGAACCGGCAGCCCTCCAGTTTCAGGTCCGAAGTGTTAACCAGTAGGCCACGGCTGCCCTATTATATATTCTCATCTATTCTAATATAACATCAATATTTCGAGTGGAACAGACCAAGTTTATTGTAATGGTAGAAATTGCATGCAGAGAGTTAACATCAACACATTTATTCTCAAACAAACCCGTCAATGATCTCAAAACCTGATTTGATTTCTTAACCGTAGCCCACAATTCTCTTTATCTGATTTAGCCCTTCTCAACAGTTTGTCAGTTCATCCATTGCCTCTGATTTGGCCTTAAAGCCATCTAGTTTTCTCTGCTGCTTGTCTTTGCACTTGTTTCTCACAGACAAAGCAGCTTACCATCTACCTCCTCTCTGGCAGCGTAATGTAGTAAATCACCCAATACTTTCCAATTCTCAATCACCCAATACTTTCCAATTCTATAGTCACCTAACCCACCATATAGTACAATGATAACCCAATTATGTAAAGCACCTTGTGCATATTGAACTGCTTCTCGTGGGCTCCACTTCTTCTTTGTTTTTACCATTTTGAGCAGCATTCTTGACTACTAAATTCTTAAACTGTGACAAAGTAATTTCCTGATCTCACCACGTTTGAGTTTGTCCTCCAGGCTGGTTATTGGTAACTCCAATAACCTTCCTTTCCATGCAAAGTTATGCTATACTATTTGGGGAACATGACATCCTATGACTGCCTTATTTATGATACTCTGACATTTTTACACCTCTGTAATAACATGTTCATACTGAGGCCATCGTATGCATGGCCCAGCACAAACTAGCACCACAATTTCAATTTACCAGATAAGGTCTTATCAATTAATTCTCTAAGCTCTTTAACCTGTTTGTGGTTAGCCAATGTGGAATTTCACCACCTGTCCACACATATCAACAGTTTTCTTACCTCACCTCACCATCAATATAAAAAACTACTTATTGCTAATTTCAGATTGTCATTGAACTTTGCTAATATGACAGGTGGCCTACATGCTGCAAGCATCATGATGACATCCATCTAAGTTTGGATGGCAGGTAACCAGGTGCCGTTCTGCAGCCCCTCCTTACCAATCCATTTAGATGCTTATAATTACCCCATTCCTTTAATTCATGTATCATGCTAGAATGTCTGTGTGAACACTAAGGATACAGATGAGAGAAACTGGCTCATCATATTATGTTGCTGAGATGAACAGAGCTGGTCCTGTCCTCTAATTTGTCACGTGTGCCTCAAAGACCCATGCCTCAGAGTGTAAAATTAGAGTTTATAATTTAAAGAGGGAGGTGGAGGAAGAGGAGGAGAAGGAGAAGGTGGATAGGGAAGGGAAGGGGGTGTTTGTGGGACAGCATCCGCAGGCACCATGCTTTTCCAATTGTCTTGCTTTTTAACTAAGTGGAATCTCACATGTTTATGGAAATATGTGTGGAATCCATGTTTTCAGCCCATTTTGTAGGATGCTTTAGCCTAACACTCAAGGGCATTGAAGTGGACGAGCGTAGCACAACCCTCATCTTTTCCAGGAAAGGGATTCCACACAACCAGACAGACCAAGAAGAGAAAAGGTGAGAATGGATGAAACATGGAGGACCACACTTACTAAAGGATGTTTGGGCTTTGGGCTTTCAGAGTGTAATTTGAAATCTTCCAACAAGCCACACAATGATGACATTTCCAATAACACCATCCCCACTTTGAACATCTGTGTTTTTTCTCTCACCTAATGTGCTCTGTTGTACAACATTGGTGTTATTTTAAACTCACACTTAGAAGACGCAAAAAATCTTC
>NC_063201.1:18166586-18169086 GCF_017589495.1 Alosa alosa
TGGACACCAGTGCTATAATACTGACCCAGTGCTGATGAGGGCTGTGAGTGGGAGCAGCATAAGGGGTGGGTGGGCTTCCCTTCCCGGCGGTTAGTGTAGCGCCCCAGGTTCCCATGGCCTTGTTGGTTTTGGATGCGAGGGGAAAGGATTGCCTCATAGTCAGGCATGTGGAGAAGGACTGCTCACACCACAATTGTCATTAGTTCACTGCCTGAAACTGGCAGATATTCTCTGCCATTGCTCTCTCTCTCTCTCTCTCTCTCTCTCTCTCTCTCTTTCTCCCCTTCTGTTTTCTCTGTTTTCTGCAAACTGTGAAATATGCTAACATGGCTAGTGTCAGGAGGGAGTGTGTTGCCTCTTCTTGCGTGTGGCCAGATATATGTGTCAGTGTTTCCCACAGAATTGAATTCTATTTTGTGGTGGCAGGTTTACAGAATTAACTTGAATGCAACCGCTTTTAAACAAATTCAAGAGCGCATATGATGCTAACCAGATTTAAGCACAATTTAGTACAACCTGGAAAACCATTGTGTGGTGGTCAATGTTGATATTGTGGGGGGTCGCCACAAATAAGTCAATGTATGGGAAACACTGTGTGTGTGTTTGAGTGAGGGTGGAGGTTGACTTTGCCATGAGGCAGACTAGACAAGGAAATGCAACACATACCTCCCAATTCTCCAAATTCTCTAATTTTTCATGTCAGTTGGGTGTTGTATTACAATAACTAGCAATACAAACTAATAAACTAATAAACAAACTAATTCATGTTTAATAATATGTCTAAAGTGGATCAGATTCCAATTGTGGATATTGCAGTATCATATTATGTAGGAAAACAACAGCAGACAGAGTCTGTGTGCGAAAGTGTCTGACTGGGCTTTTCAGGAACGATCTAACCATAAAACCATATTTTCCTAAAAGTGGAGCCACACCGCTGTCATGGAGAGAGAGAGAAAGCCAGTAAGGTGGGAGCTGACACCAGTGCTATAATACTGACCCAGTGCTGATGAGGGCTGTGAGTGGAGCAGCATAAGGGGGGGTGGGCTTCCTTCCCGGCGGTTAGTGTAGCGCCCCAGGTTCCCATGGCCTTGTTGGTTTTGGGATGCGAGGGGGAAAGGATTGCCCCATAGTCAGGCATGTGGAGAAGGACTGCTCACAATGCACAATTGTCATTAGTTCACTGTCTGAAACTGGCAGATATTCTCTGCCATTGCTCTCTCTCTCTCTCTCTCTCTCTCTCTCTCTCTCTCTCTAGGTGTGTATGTGTGTGTGTGTGTTTGTATGTGTTTATGTGTGTGTGTATGTGTGTGTGCGTGAGTGTTTGTGTGTGTGTTTGTGTGTGTGTGTGTGTGTGTGTGTGTGTGTGTGTGTGTGTGTGTGTGTGTGTGTGTGTGTGTGGTGTGTGTGTATGCTTCCTCCCCTGCTGCAGTGCTGAAATGTGAGCTCTTCTGGTGGGCCCCCTTTGGTGAAGTGATGTGGTCACCACCAGTCTCTGGTCCACTGCTTTGATTCTTCTCCTCCTCTTCCTCCCTTCTTTACTTTTTCCACACCTCCCTCCTCTTCATCCTCCTCTCATTCTCCCTGTACTCAGAGCTCTGTGACTTCCATAGTGCAGAAAACGCAGATGAATTGTTGAATTAGACATTTGTACCTACAAATGTACCTAATGACAGGAGAGAAACGCAGTGTGTTCAGTAGCACTATAGGTCAACGGTTTGACTGTGTGAACGAAACAAACACATCAAAGATGCTGTGAGAGTCAGCTAGTGAGGAATAAGGAAATAACAACTCAGTAAATGTCATCATATCAATATCATCATATTATTCCCCCTTCTTTCTCCCTCTCCTGTCTCTCTCTCCCATGTCCATGTCTCTTCAAACACCAAGACTGAGCTCAGCTATCCTAGGTCCTTCACCATCACCCACTCTCTCTCTCTCTCTCTCTCTCTCTCTCTCTCTCTCTCTCTCTCTCATGTCCATGCCCCTGTCTGTGTGTCTTTATGGGACTGCTGACATGAGTGCATCTGTTCTCAGATGACCTCAACGCTCCCTTCACCCAAAGGCTCCAGCCAGTTCAGTTGTCTGTGAAAGCATGTGCACACAGCCCCCTGTGACTTGTAATGTGAGGTATGCGTGTGTGTGCGCACGTATGTGTGTGTGTGTGTGTGTGTGTGTGTTTGTCATGTAGATTGATCCTGATACAGTTACTGTTGAGTGAGCGTCTGGCCACAGATCTCTCACTCTCCACAGGTGGACTGCTGAGTTTATCCTGTTTCACTCACCTGTACCTATATCCCTCATTCACCCCCATGTCAGAAGTCACAGACTACCCCCCTCATAGTCTAGACTTGATGACCACTCATGACCGCTTACTCCACAAATCCATAGACACTGTGTGTGGGTGTGTATGTGTCTGTGCACATTTGCGTGTGTGTGTTTGTGTGTGTATATGTGTATGCGTGTACAGATCTAACGTCCCAATGCCACGTCAGAGTTGCTG
>NC_063201.1:18476586-18584086 GCF_017589495.1 Alosa alosa
CCTCTCTCAAAACTGGTTGTAACTAGGTGGTTAACTGGTTTAAACATTCACACCATGGGCCTGCAACAGACTGCCACTCCCAATTACCTCAGGAGGTACAGGCAAAATTGGATTGCACATTAATATGTCTGTACACATTACTCTTGACAGGGGTTGCCTCCAGTTCACTGTTGTGCCCTCTCCCACAGATGTACAGTTAAAGACATTGTGCAAGTCCACAGGCTTTGTGTGGTGAGCTCCTTTGTTTGGGAGTATGGTTATGATGTTATTATGGTTTGTTGTTAAAAATCGTCCAGTCCATGTGTGCTGGTTTATGCTGTGTGGATTGCAGGGTAGGGCTAAGCTAGGGTAGAGTGAGTTGTGGTGTTGGAGTGGGGGGGGGGTCTCATGTGTGCTGTGGTGCCAGGTTATGTTGATCTAGCTGGTATGCCTGTGTCTCTACTCTCTGCCCTGGTATTTGTCTGGGTTAGTTGGAGTCTTTTTCTGTCTAGCGGAGAAGGAGCCAAGTGACTCATGCAGAGGAACACAAGCTCCTCGTCTCCGACTGCCGCCCACTGGCCCACGAGACAGAGAGTTTTTAGTGCTACCAGCAATATAAATATCTCATGTCTGTTCGTAAGAGGTCAGAGGTCATTCAAAGGCCTCTCTCTCTCTCTCTCTCTCTCTCTCTCTCTCTCTCTCTCTCTCTCTCTCTCTCTCTCTCTCTCTCTGTTTCTCTCCCAGCATTGAGTTCTGCTTTCTAAAGTAGCCTTTTAGCAACTTGCACATGGGACTTGCTATGCACAGACTTTTACGGATTGAATGGATAAAGAGTAAGCTGCTTACTAAAGTGTTAGCTTGTGCTAAGATAATGACTTCAGTTATTAAGTGACGGTAATTGCAGTGGGTTAATGAACAGTGAAAAGACAAAACACTGTTGGATTCTGACCGATTTAATGCCTAAAATTGGGTTGTGCAATAATATGCAGCCCAGTTAACTTTTCTGTTGTGTTGACAGGGCCACTGAAGGGTGATTTATTAGAATTAATCAAACTGTTTTCAATCCATTTCATTTTGTTGTTGAACCAACCACAGCACTGAAGCAGTTTTTCAGAATACTTCAGGGTACTATCAGGTTCTTTTTCATCATGTTCCACTTTCTTTGCTAAGGTTAAATTTTTCCGTGATAATTGCCTCTCTGACGTGTTCTTCGCAGTCCGTAGCCCTTTGTCTGGTTCACTTATGGCCCGGACCCGGCCCAGGTCCCCAGCTGGTCTCAGTCCGAGTGGGATCTGTTCTACTGAAAATGTGCAAATGCACTAGCGAGCCACGCAGTGACCGTAAGAGAGCTGGCCAGCGAGATGAGGTGCAGATTTACTGCTGTGTGATAGAACAGCTGAGTCATCAGAGCAACGTGTGAGCGAGTGTAAACACGAGCCTGATCTCTAAACACAAGGGTGCAGCTTCTCTTTACACACATACATGCACTGAAACACACACACACACACACACACACACACACACAGATGTGTATACACATAGACATGCACGCTCTTACACACACACACACTCACAGATGTGTGCACACATAGACATGCACAGATGCACACACGCACGGATGTGCATCCACTCATATTCACAGATACACACATACACCAACACACAATGATACACACATGCACACTGCAGAATAACACACAATTAGGCCTGCAAATCATGCAGAACAGTCTCTGCTTATCCATCCAAAAGCACTCCATGTCCCAGACTTCACTTTAAATTCTTGCCATATTTGGTCTGAATGAAGTTTTAAGCCTTTTACGTATTTAATTGGAATTTGATGATCCTTCATAGAAAGTCTTTTTTAGAGGCTCTGATATGTCAGTAGAAAAAAATTAAGCTTTGAGTGCTCGTGTGCCGTAACAGAGCTGGGATTGGAAACACTCAGATCTTTTCCATCTCGGCATTTGACCAAGATCACTCCGATGAAACACTCCACCTCCCAAAGGGAAGTGGTCATTTATTCCACTTAATCCCCTTCCTCTTTGGCCCCTTGCGTATGGACGGCGGAGATGTTGAGAGTAGGGAGGTGTGACTGCGCTGTGTTGCGCTGCATGCATGCTAATGGTGTTTAGCTCCACAATCCCACCCCCGTGGCTGCCGCTGGTCGGTGGTTATTTACTGGTGGCAAATGAGCTGTGAGTCCCCCGGCGCCCTTTGTGTAAGACGAGAAGTGATGAGAGAGAGAGCCGGCCCTGTTGTGGTTGCCAGTGGACGCTGCCAGGTTCCAGGGCTTTACGAAGGCTGCAGATGTGGCCGCGGCCGAGACTGCGGCCGCACAATGACCTCTCTCATTCCATCCCATTCCATTCCGTTCACCTCTCTCTCTCTCTCTCTCTCTCTCTCTCTCTCTCTCTCTCTCTCTCTCTCTCTCTCTCTCTCTCGTTATCTTTCTTAATCACTCTCTCTGTGTTACCTTAACTCTTCCTGTCTGCATCTCTGTATCTGTATAACCAGTGGGCCACGGCTGAAGTGCCCTTGAGCAAGGCACCTAACCCCTCACTGCTCCCCGAGCGCCGCCGTTGTAGCAGGGAGCTCACTGCGCCGGGATTAGTGTGCTTCACCTCACTGTGTGTTCACTGTGTGCTGTTTGTGTTTCACTAATTCACCGATTGGGTTAAATGCAGAGACCAAATTTCCCTCACGGGATCAAAAAAGTATATATACTATACTTATACTATCTATCTTTCTCTCTCTCTCTCCCTCCCTCTCTCTCTCTCTCTCTTGTTGTCTTTCTTAATCACTCTCTCACTTCCTGTCTGTGTCTCTGTATCTGTATCTCTCTCTCTCTCTCTCTCTCTTCCTCATCCTCTTCATCTCCTCATGTGTTTCTTTCTGTCCCTCTCCCCACAGACGCGATGAAGTCTGAAGACCGACAGAAACAAGCGAAGGAGCGCCGAGAGGAGCGGGCTAAATATCTGGGTAAGCAGCAGTGGGGTGCACTCGGGAGGACGAGATCGCCCCCTCCTGGTGGGGACTGTGTGTGTGTGTATGTGTGTCGCAGCCCTTAGGCCTCACCTCCAATTAGGCTCTGTGTTATTCGAGAGGCCGCAGCCCCATGGGGGCATTGTGCGGCCCTAACAATGGTGACGGTGGGCGAAAAGAGGAATGGTTGACCTTTGCCACAGAAGCTGCCACTGGAGCTGAAAACCTCAGGGAACATGTGGAGCTCGGCGTTTTGCTGTCACTTTGCATGTGCATATCTAACCAAACCTGCCATGTGCTCTGGGTACAACTCATGTCTCTATCTGCTGTTTCTTTATGCACATGGCTGCCGATGAGGAGTGCACGTTGGTACTTACTCTCTATATGGTGGCAGTGTGAGTGTGACTTGGTGTGAGTGTGTCTCCTCCACAACAGTCCTAAGATGCACTTACTCAGCTCATATCTATGTGCCACATATAGAGATATACCAAGTGTTCAAGTGTGTGTCACCTGTGAATGATAGGACGGCTTCTTACTGTCTAGTGAACCATTACTAACCAAACACTGCAAGGCTTGTGCTTTTTGTTACTATGCCTAACAAAATGTCACCTGAAAATGGTCACAACTTAATGTCTGTGTTTTTTGCTTCAAAAGAGACATGCTTAGTAATTGCTCCAGGAATGATATCACATCACCAATACAGATCAATACCCCTGTCTGCAGCAAAGAGTTCCAGCAAAAATTGAAAATTCAAAAAGATGTGGACTCTGCCCTTTCAATGTGCACTAATTGAACAAGTGCAGTTTTATCCAAAGCCGATTTGCAAATGTTGTGGCTTCATGGGCCTGTGCACTGTTAGCAATAGCCTTTTGCTATCAGTATATGTCAGCCCATCTCTTGTTTTAGTCTAATGATGATGTCATTGAAAGCAACCACTGAGCTATTTGAGGTTAACGTCAAAAACAGACATTTCTGCTGGGCTCCCTTCTGGGAAGGGACAACCCATGGCCTGTGTGGTCCGTCTCACTGCTTGAATGTTGACTGTGCCGTGCCTCACGTGTCGAGCGATCCCCCACCCGGGGCGACTCGCCGGTGACGGTGTGCTTTGCATGATTGACACACGCTCTCTGTCTGTTCTCTCACCCCCTTCCAGACGACCGTAAGCATCTACAAGGTAAGACCCCACGCCTGTGTGTCTGGTGGTGGTGGTGGTGGTGGTGGGGGTGGTGGGGGTGGTGGTGGTGGTGGTGGTGGTGGTGGTGGTGTGTGTCTTTGGGGAATCGTTGATTCAAATTGTCTCAGATTCAAATCTCCTTTCATGCAATCCATTGCATTTTGTCACTTCTGCTACAATTCCACCGAAGGGCCCAGAATGTTCGTGGGCATTCTTAGCTCTTTGGTTCTGCTTGTCCTCCATGTTGTGGATGTGATCATTCTGTTTCCCCACTGTGGATGTGGACAGTGTGGTTCTCATCCTTGCCTGTTTCATCTTCTCTGCCAGTCAATCATTCAGTTCCTCTTTAAATTTTGTCTCTGGAAAATTACATATATGCTGTCTTGGCCAAACTGGCAAGGGTTGTTTTTCTAATAACTAATAACTTGCTTGCTTATGCCCACTCTTAAACTGTCCATGTTAAGACGTTGTGTTTCATTTAGTTTGTTAGACATTTTTAATGATGCCCTCAACTTCACCTTCTGACCTCATCCACAGTAGTTTGGCCTGGACTCAACTTCCTCTTATTGGATAAGACCTTGCACAGTGGATGTGTGCTAGTTTAAGTTAATGCTCCCCAAAAGGATTTAGAGTAATAAAATGACAGCTTTGAGGAAAGCACACCTAGGCGGGTGGACTAGGTCCTGGACGCCTGGTACTAGAGGGCTGTGTAATTAACCCTTATCACCCGGAGAGAAGAAATATTATTTTCTGATTGGCTGGTGTGGTGGATATTAATTCTGAATAACAGGACACCTATGAAGTAGATCTGGTAAAACAAAGTTTAATCACCGTTCCATATCAATGCTTATGAATGGTAACTATAACAACCATAGTAGGACGATGGTTGAGCCTGAAAGCAACAATGGAATCAACTGTAAACAAGCTAACTATGCTATCGCTGTTATAGGGCCAAAGAAAGTTGTACAACAAGTCGGCTTCTTTTCAAACGGAACCGCGTGCTATAAAGGTATGACTATTGCCTAGTGGCTACTGGGTGATGAGCGGGATAACAGCCTTCGAGGTATCCTGTTATACAGAATTAATGGACTTGGGCAAAGGCAACTCCGCTGTGCGTTGGGGAGTTCTTTGCATGTCGCCCTCGTCCATTAATTCCGTATAACAGGACACCTCGGCGGCCGTTATCCCTTGATTAAAGGTGTGGGTTTTTGAACATTCGAACATAAGATTCCGTTCTGCAACAATTCTATGTTGAATTTAATGAACCCAGTTATTCTTTAGAACGCTTTAGAACATTTTCCAACATTCCCGTCACACTGGTGTGAAGGTACACCTTTAAGGGTTAAAAGCCAGAAATTACCAGCTGCGCTCACATGGACGACTCACAGAGGCCCATAGCTGCAATACCAGTCAAGGCTCCAGACGCAAAAACAGCCGCAAATGTGCCGTGCCGATCTTAACAGTTTTAATGGCGACTGGCTGCAATTGACCTCTCCCGAGCAATGAAATTACAGTGCTGCTGTGCATAGTGTGCGTGCTTACTGTGTTTTTCTACCCGGCTCCTCTGAGAATTCATAACAGCTTGACTTCCCTCTCACTTCCATCACTTCCTTCATATTGCTTTTTTCACAGGCACAGCAAATGATTGTGTAAAGAAAGTGTTTATCAGGGTGGGGAAAACCAGTTATACTGTACAGTCACAATACAATCCAAATAACATTCTTCACATTCTTGTCCTAAATCGGCTGACCTAAATTTAATGACCAATCCTTCCAATCCTTATTTTGAAGTATTTTTCCAATGGTGCAACAGTAGCAGCAGCATCCTCAGCAGTGAGACCAGATTGGTCTTTGGTCTCCGCGCATCCTCAGTCTCTCAGGCTGCCAGTCTTCAGGGCCATGAATAGTTGATGCAGTGAGGCGCTAAGGCTGACCCAGCACATGGATTTTTAATGACTCCCGTGGATCCAGGGATCCAGCGCCTGTGGTGCAGAGTATAGGCTCACCGGGGGAAGCTGACCTGCTGTATATTCGGGGGGCATTGATGCTGCAGCAGTTGCTTAATTAAGCACCTCTTTTGCATAGCTAACTAGAGGATTTTGCATTTCAAATTCATCCACATGGCCTCTGTAGAAAACATACCTAGACCCTAACCCTACCTAATTTACAGTCGTGGCCAGAGGTTTTGGCAGTGGCAAAAATGTTATGTTTACCAAGCTACTTCAATTTTCTTGATGGCAATTCACATTGTCACTAGATTATTGTGTCGTCTACAGATGCACATTACCAGTAATTCATTGCAAAGAGCAAAGAGCTGTGATAAAAATGAACTTTAACTTGACTTGTATTTTGACATGGGCATAAATGATGAGCTAATATCATTCCAGTATAATGTTATCATCAGCACAAGGCAAAGTGTGAACACGTCAGCTGAAGTAACTCTTTATCATTCTGATTGAATTATATGAGCAGAATGATTGCTATAAAAGGAGGGAGAGTGTGTTATCATGTGTCTGCTTGTGTTAGCAGTGGTTGCCTTAAAAGAAACACATGCAGCTGAAATGCTAATAATTGATCTTCAGTATACATGTGAAAAATGTAAAAAAATAACCGAAAAACACTGAAGCAGCAAACTAAGCAAAACACAGATATTGCCACTGCTAAAACATTTGGCCATTACTGTTTAGTGGAAAAGTCAAGCAAAGTTCCTCCAAATGTCTTGAAATGAAGTTGTCCCCTACAGAGCTGTTTCATTTCACATGGCACCAGCCTGAAGTCCTTCTCACTAGGGGACCTCAATGCCCCCCACCCCCACACACCAACACACACTAAACACCTTCATCACCTCATCATCCTCAGCACAGTACCCTGTACCAGTTTTAATTGCAATCCAGGCAGATTGAATGGGCAAGAGGCATTGAATCACTTTAATTCACCAATGCCATGGGGGCAGTCAGTGTTAAGCGCGTGCATTTGGAGCCGAACAAGGAGTTTCTACCTTCTCACTTGTCATATACACAGGAAGCCTCTGAAGATTTAGCTATTTGACATATCAAAGCAGACAGTTCATTGAAGTAGACACTGGAAGTTTACGCTTTTAGGGCATTTACGTGTCAATCTAGGAAGCTTAAGATAACCTGTACAATGCCTCTTTGTATACAGTTTCAAGGAATTCCTTTTGCATTTCCAGATACTGGCAAAAAAAGAGCCTTTGTGCAGCGGATTGGCTAGAGCCTTAAAAGTACACTCCAGTATGTTCCTAAAGATGTTTGCTAAGGCCAAAGCAGTATTATCCCCAGAGAGTAAAGGGCTTATACAGAATCAGCTGGAGATAGCCTCAGTAAACTGCAGGGACCTTAGGCATAGAGGAACAACACCAATGCATCTATTTCAACAGATGTGTCTTCTATTGCATATCCTATACCTAGCATGACCAATCTGCATCATAATGTATGGGGGATTATGTCCATCAGCACAGCTGTGGGTCTGGAAATGTAGTCCCAACGGACTAAAGATAACCTTACACTAAATGGCCAACACTAAAAATGTCTGGCTGCCTATAAGTTGCTCAGGCACACATATTTCATCACAGACTGTGCTGGAAGGGGAAAGATTGTCGTCAGTACCCTATGAAACAAAGAAAGTTGGCAGAGAAGGACTGATTATGAAATATGTGTATCCTTTAGATTCTTAAACAATTTCTGTCTGTATTGCCTCCTTTCTCTCCCCCCTTTCTTTCTATTGCACAACCACAATTCATCTCTCTCTCTCTCTCTCTCTCTCTCTCTCTCTCTCTCTCTCTCTCTCTCTCTCTCTCTCTCTCTCTCTCTCTCTCTCTCTCTCTCTCTCTCTCTCTCTCTCTCTCTCTCTCTCTCTCTCTCTGTTTTCTCTGCCTGCCTGTGTCCCTGCTCTCTCCCCCCCTCCAGCGGCTAAGAAGGCCCAGTGGCTGGAGAAGGAGGAGAAGGCGCGGCAGTTGCGGGAGCAGCAGCTGGAGGAGCGCCGTCGGAGGCTGGAGGAGCAGCGCGTGAAGGCCGAGAGGAGGCGCGCCGCCCTGGAGGAGCGACAGAAGCAGAAGCTGGTGAAGAACAAGGTGAGACCTGGCTGCCACCCACACCCACATTACCGCCACCACCACCTGGGAGCACTGAGCACCAATGGGGCCGAGGAGGTGCCAAGGAGCTCTGGAGCCCCAGGCTGGCCACCTGGCCTGGTTTCTCCTCAGATATCCTACTTCACCCTCATCTGTCCTAGCAAAAAAGAAATTAGAAAAAAATTGTTCGTTTTTGAAAACTTTTTAGCTCAGATAGTAGTTAAGCGTGACCCATGTAGCAAGTACATTTAATTTACAATGACAAATGTAATTTTAAGCTAGAGGATTCTTCTTAATGTATACACTCACTCATTGCAAATGGTAAAACAAGATCTAAAATGTAGTATTCAGTATCAGTCCAAAATGTAGTCTTAGTCCAATCTGCTCAGACTGAGCACATGGTGAAATCACTAGAATAAACCTATAGAGAACTTCTTATGAAACTGTAGGAAAGTAAAGGGCTCTCTCTCTCTCTCTCTCTTTTCCTCTTTGTGATTGTGGCTTGCCTCCACTCACTCCCAGAGTTCATCTCTGAATGTCAGCCAGAGTGTTCTCAAAAGATCAAAAGATCCTCAGTGTGCACACGTCTCAGTGTCCAGAGTGTCTCTACACTGAGGTAAAGGCATTTGACAAGGAAGGATGATGAAAACAAGAAAGAAACACAAATTGTCAGAAGGGTTCGCCATGTACAAACAGTGAATTGGGAGCCAGAGAGAGACACTGACAGAGATGGGGAAAGACAGAGGAAGGGAAAAGCCATGAGAAAAGGGATGAAGTGCAGCGAGAGACAAACATAAAGAACTGCTGTGTCACCGGCAGTTCTGTTGCACACGGATGGCACCCCCCCAAGCACAGTGAGCAATGGTGTATGAAATGGGTCTGGCCCAAATGAAAGTAGGCCATGATGTACCAGCTCCCTACCTGCCAGCCTATTTTTCTCTTTGTCAGATCAATATGCAAGCCTCCTTCTCTCTCTCTCTCTCTCCCTCTCCCTCTCCCTCTCCCTCTCCCTCTCTCTCTCATTCTCTCTCTCTCTCTCTCTCTCTCTCTCTCTCTCTCTCTCTCTCTCTCTCTCTCTCTCTTCTTTTTTGTGCATACTTGAGAATGTATTCAATGCACACATAATCTCTGGGCTTTGCCTCATATATGGAGTGCTCTTTTCTCTCCTGACTGTAGTCTTTGTAGTGTGGGTTGAAGTGGGTTTTCTCTTCCCTATCCCTCAGTACAAGTTGCACATCTCCGAGAGGCTTGGGACGGACAAGTGTTATTTGTTTATGGGAGAGGATTTCAACAGGTTTGCCCGTGTGGTGTTTGCCATTTGCTTTTGGAGAAGTATGGAGCTCTCAGAGGATTTTCATGTGTCTGAGGGTTTCATGAAGTCTGCTTGTTTTTGTGGTGCCTTTTATCAGGAGAAATATGAAGCCGCCATCCATAGATCCACCAAGAAGACGTGGGCCGAGATCCGACAGCAGAGGGGATCCTGGGGCGGGGCTCTCCACGGCAACAGCCAGAAAGAGAGTGAGTACACCACAACACCAACACGCACACAGAGATAGCAGATATGTAAGCGCATCATCACACCTCTACACACAAACACTATATCATTTTGTGAATGATTTTATATGAAAGTTTCAGTCTGTGTGTGTCATGGCTGCATTTTTCACCTCAAATATGCATGGACTTATACCCGAATGCAGTGCTCATCCATTAGCCCATACATGTACTTATTTGGCACATAATATTTGCAGCTGTAGCTCCCAACTCCCAAACACACATTAAGAGCTTTTTTAAATGGTATTGTTCCATCAATAACAACAGTTACAAGCCCATTAAATTAGCACAGCTATTTCAGTGTGTTTCTACTAGTTTTACAACACATCCACTCCCAGTGGAAAATATTGCTGCTTACAACAGCCTTGTCTTTGTCTCTCAGCTCTTATTTAAAGAGAACTGAATTCTGACCTATTTCTTCTAAACCCTCTTCAGGAGAAATAAGGTATAAAGGAAAAGGAACTTGAAGTTAATTGGATTTGACATAAGGAAGACTATTTGATAGGAAATTAAATTAAGAAATGTGAGACAGTGGTCAAAAATAATACATTAATATTGGGGATGGACAGTATTGGATTGTTCAATATTCCAGTATTCGATATTTGATATCCCAGTATTTTGGAAGTCATTGTGGCCAATTTTTGATGCCTATACCGGTGTATACACATCTTATTTATTTTATTTATTTTCGGTGCTGGGATATCCTATTTCTTTTGTTGTCTTACCACATGCCAAAGCCTATTAGATACGTAAATATGCTGTCTAAACAATGGGATCAGGGTGTGTTTTCTCAGATGTCCACAGAGATATTGGTTATTCTTAGCTTGTATATTAGTTCCAGTCTATATGTAAGTAATGGAGCTGAAAAGAGAACATGGCTAGCAGACCACAGAGGAACCTCCTGTCTTGTCCCTGAGTACGAATCTTACTTTCTCTGGTCTCGTTGAGGTAGGCACTGCAAGGATGCACTGTCACAGAAGATTAAATATTGATTGTACTTCCACTAGAGGGCTCTCTAATTATGTTTTTGGTAATGACCCCATTTTCTTTCTTTCTCTCTCTCTCTCACACACACACACACACACACACACACACACACACACACACACACACACACACACACACACACACACACACACACACACACACATTCTCATACAGTCTATAAAAAGAATGAAAACATTGGTCTTATGTCCCTCAAGTAAAACATGAAAACCCTTCCTCCTTCACAGATTCTAGATTGAGGTTTGTCAGGCGTGCTATTTCTAGGTGTGTTATGTTCCCTTTTCCATAATAAGGAGGCCACAAAATAGACTTCCTTATAATATAAATACTTGGGTTTTCCATTGTTTGTGGCAGTCTTTCATTAATATCACAAGGACTTTGAACTGCCCTAGGCTATATGTTACAGATCATAAAAGCTCTGTGAGGAAAAACAAATGTTCTGTCTGCTGTTTGCCTGTACTTGTCCTTTTTCCTGGGACCTCCAGGACCAGTGTATCAAACATGTTGTGAGCCGAGTCTTTTCTCTGTGATGACTTCTGTGGGTTTTACTAGGCATCTGCTCGATGTCGGCAGTCAACCTCCCCAAACAAGTGGACTCGTCCATAAACAAGAGACTGTCCAAGTCCTCCGCCACGCTCTGGAACTCGCCCAGTCGAAGTAAGAACCCGCCCGGCACCGCAGGAGGGACCACCTCCTCCTCCTCATCACCTCCATCTGTACCCACCCGTCTGTGGAAGTTCCTCCTCCCACCCACAACTGTGGAGTCCCCTTCTCTTCAGTTGATCTGATTTTTGTTCTTCATTTCTTCATTAGTTTAGTCTTGAGTTTGTTTTCTTTTGCCTCTCTTACCCAAAACTCCAACACACACTCTCTTTGTGTTCTGATGATTTCCTCCAATCATTTTATTCCCTCCAAAAACTTTGGGCTTGATTTTAGAGTGGTTGATTTCTTAAAAATCAATGCCTTACATGATGTTTTATTCTTTCATTCTTTATTTCAACTCCATCTTGTTTTGGGGACATCGATATGTTCATACTGTGGTGTGAAGATATGGGTGTCAGTCGGTACTTCATTATTCCTTTCCTCATCTTTCATTCAAAATAACACTTCAATCCAGTCTATTTGTCTTGATTGGCCTGACTTGGTTTTCTACCTCTTTTGGTGGTGGTGGTGGGATTTTACGTTTGCATGTGCGTCTGAGTTGTGAAATGATGTAGTTCTATTTTCCAAATGTTGTGGTTTTGATGAGCAGTACTTGGGTCTATTGTGAGTGCAACTGAGTAGAAGTGGTGGATCTTTTTAGCCAATTATGTTGTTTGGGGGCATTGACATTATCATAAAATGGAGGAAGTTGAAAAGTTTCTCAGATGACCAACTTCTTAATCGTGACCTTTCCTTAACTAGGTCAGCTCTGTGTGTCTCATGATCGAGCCTCTGAGGCAGAAGGAAACTTTAGCTTCTGTTTTTTTAAAGATAAATAAAGTTTAGAAAGGCAGAATGTGCATAATGCATTCTAAAAGTCCCCCTGAGCATTGCAGAGTGGGCCAGACGACCAAGGAGACTTGTCTCTCTCTCAGTCTCTCTCTCAGTCTCTCTCTCAGTCTCTCTCTCAGTCTCTCTCTCTGTCTCTCTCTCAGTCTCTCTCTCAGTCTCTCTCTCTCTCTCTCAGTCTCTCTCTCAGTCTCTGTCTTTCCCTCTCCCCCATCTCCCTGATATCTAATTCATGTCCTTAAGAGTGTAGGCTAGAATATAGATTTGGAGATGAGAGTATGTCCATTAGTAATTCCACAGGCTTCTCTAACCGTGTTCGCTGCCTGAATTAGATTATATACAAGCTCACCAGAAATCTTCACCACATTCTTCTTTCCCATTGCTATTATATTTTTGATACTTCTCCTGTTTATTTTTTCCCTCTGGACTACGTTCAGTACAACTGACCGAGTGAGGACATTGTTGTTCCCACAAAATACTTTCCCATGTTCCGATGTTTCTGAGAAGGAAAGTAGCATATTTTTGGTGACTTCACTATTCTTTCTTCTCGCACACGTACACACACACACACATACACGTGGAAGCCCACTGAGATGTGTGTTATGAGCTGCCGCTGGCGCTTTCCCATCGAGGACTTTCATGTCTCCAGTTAGAGGACGTCATTACTCCTTTCATCTTCCAAGGGTTCTTTTTTTGTGCATTGCATTTTTAGTTTTGCTCCAGTCATATCTCATAAAAGTATTTCTGTTATATCACCATCGTCATCATCATCATCATCATCTCCTTGTGTACTCCTGAATCCTACAATTAAGGTCATTGTAGCCCCTGAGGGTCGAACGACATCACAAACAGTCTAGGCAATTTGCCAGTGCAGTGAAATCATTATCCCTATGGAAAGAGACGTGTGGTGGTGGTAGTGTTTGTGCCAATGTGGATGTTCTTGGGTTGGTAGGATGGGCACTTTTTCTGTGTTTGCCCCTCTTATTTCTGGCGGGGTGGAAACGTGAGGCAATCAGTACAGTGTACAGGAACAAGACTGGGGCAGCACGGCCCTGTGTCTGCCTGGGGTCTCATGTTGAGGTGTTGTGTCCTGCGCCTGACTCTGTTTGTCCCCTCCGCCAGGCCGTAGACGGGAGCTGAGCCCATGGGAGAGCAGCATCGTGGACCGGCTGATGACCCCAACCCTGTCCTTCCTGGCTCGCAGCCGCAGCGCAGCTAGCGTGCTGAGCAACAGCAGAGACTCACGTCAGTACCCATCAGCCACTGCTTCCACACCGCACACACTGGCAACTTTATTATTGTTTTGTTTTTTGTTTTGTTTCTATTTGGTATTGTTGCTCCATATGGAATACATTTTTGTTCTCAATATTTTCTAATTCAAATGCAAAGCAGAAATATTTTTGAAGATGATCTAGAACTATACACTACTCACAAAAATCAGGGATATTCAGCTTTCGGGTGAAATTTCAGGATGAACCTAAAATCCACTATAACCTTTACAGGTGTACTTAATGTGACCTTCTCTAAACTTTTGAATGTGCATGTCCTACAGTTCAGTGTTTCAGTACTTTCTGTACTGAAACTATACATTTCACCCAAAAGCCAGATATCCCTAACTTTTTGTGAGTAGTGTATAAATGAAACTGGACAAGGATGTATGCCCTCTTGTGGCAATGATGATGGCCTATTAAAATACATTAGTGCAAACACTGTGGTTTACTAGTCTTAGCTTAAATGGATAGTGTAGAAAAAAATACTACAGATTCCCGCGGTGAGAATATAGTTTGCTACTAGCCCGGCATGCTTGTGTTTGTGCATTGTGCATTAGCGGTGAGGTCTGGTCGGTGCGGTGTGTGTTAATGCTTCCCCTCTCCTCCCCACAGAGTCCCCCGTGTGCCCTCGCTCTGCCTCCGCCAGCCCGCTGACCCTGTGCGCCCACCGGCCGCACCACCGCTGCTCCGACCGCTGGAGGGTCACCACCAGCACCCCAGACATCGCTCAGCGCACCCCTCGACGAGACTCCACACCGGTCAGTACCGTCACCAGCCACCTCGCTCCCACAGACACGGATCACGATCGCTCATGGAAATTAATTCCCTGGCAGGGATCAATAAAGCTCAGCGTATCTTATACGGACCAATACTGACCCATCCTAACCGGTCCTATACTGTCCCATAATGAATAGTCTATAGCAAATATATGTTCAGCGATATTTACTCTCACTCCCTGAATGAGGTCTCTAGCTGTTTGTTTGATGGACATTTTGTCTGCATGACACCATTGGTGGAATGTAGTGCTTTAGCTGACTAAATTTAAAACTGAACCACATAGAGCTAGAGTCTAAATCCTGCTGATTTTAGATAAGTGAAATCTTGGATCACTGGAAATAAGAGTGGGACTCATTATTAAAATGCTGTTTTGCTTTGCATCCTCAAAGATTGATAGAAGGAAGAAGGAGAAGAAGGACAAAGAGCGAGAGAATGAGAAAGAGAAGAGTGCCCTGGCCAAAGAGAAGGTGCTGAAGAAGAGACAGTCTCTACCCGCCATGAGGATCAGGAGTGAAGCCAGGTAAGACTCTCAGTCGGACACACCACACCGCAGCTCTTGACCGATTTAAGCTGGACACTGTGACCTTCATATGTCATGGCATATTAAATCAAAATCAATTAATTGATTGAGTTTACCTTTATGGGTCATTCCGTGTAAAATCAGATAAGGTTGTTGCAGCACCGTCTTAGATTTTTCTCACATCACAAAATCACATTGTTGGGAAGCAATGTTTGGGCATTAATATCATATAAAGTATTATTCATAGGCAGCCCAAACTTTGTAGGGTGGAAGACAAACATGTTCTCAGTATGACTGAACCATTAAAAGTTTGTACCCCATTCTCATTGATTTTCTACAAGGCCCTAGATTTGGAAAAATGTGCAAAAAGAGTGACATTAAGGGTAAAGTTGTTTTTTGTACACATTTGGTATCAATAGTTTTTTTTTTTTTTCATACTACATTTTAATAATGTACCAATATTTGAGCTCGCCACATGTAATGGGGCTTGGCAATTTTAAGGCTTAAACAAAGGGAGGTTGTGTTTTTCGGTCATTTTCATAAAATGAAAATGGTATGTGGGGTAGCTAGTAGGCACTTGAAAATCTATGTGAAAGTAGCGAAAGTAGTGAAAGTACCATAGATAAATAATATAACAAACTTTTAAAGGTCCAATCATACTGATAACATGTCTGCCTTCCACCCTAAGTTTGAACAGGCTGAGAATAATACTTCTCAAGATATTAATGCCCAAACATGGTTTCCAAGATAAGGCATTTCTGAGAGTGTAAAAAGGACACAAATTCAAGGGTGAAAAAAAATTATGAAAACATTGGACTTTAGCAAACACATTTTACAAGGTCTTAGTTTTGGGACCTAAATATTAGGTAGACAAAATCTGAGACTGTGCAGCAACCATTTTTCTGGATTTTGTCTGATTTGACACGGAATGACACTTATGTATATTTGCACTGTGTAGACAATAACAATGACAGAGACACAATTACTAATTTATCATTATACAGCATAAATAAGTCATCATAATTGCAATATGCCCATTGAGGAGTTTGTTGTAGCACCAGTGATTGTGCAGTAATCGTGAAGATAGGGCCTAAATAAACACAACTAAGGAAAATACCGCCCTCTAGTGACCAAAGTGTTAACAGACTGAACAGACTCTTAACACTTGTGACCTGGACAGTCCTTTTAGGCAAGTCCCTCCACTCGGATGCCATATTGCAACGCTTTTTGGGCACTCATCGGGCATGCTATTCAGCAGAAATGCGCGTGCGCAATGCTTCACGACACCAATCTCGCTCTAACAGCGAGTTCACAACACATAATTGGCACGATGTCTTCACAACACGCCATATGATTGGCTCGATGTATTCACATGTCAACATTTTGCCGAAGAAGGGGTGGGATATGTGTAGACAACGGCCATATTGCCGTTACAAACTAGCCCCATGCATTTCTATGGAGGATTTTTTGAGTGCTTTGTCTCCACATTAGAAAGTCTCTGACCTGGATACTCCTTCAGCTACATAACTGAAAGTGTTCAAAGCTGCAAAATGGGACAAAGGTTTGTTAAAGTGAATCTAGGTCATATAGACCTCCTTAGTCCGCATAACCAGTCATTTAAGCCCACACTGAGCGAGAGAGAGAGCGATAGTCAAAGTCCTTTCAATGTCTCTGGTGTAGCCTGTCAGTTAAGGTCACAGACAGACATCCACTGGGACAGTCTAGCGGGCAAACTGTCCATCTCTTCTACTGTGTCCTTAAATCAACAGTCTAGCCTGTTGGGTAAGGCCACAGCACAAGAGACAGATAGCGTGTCCTCTTGTGTCTGGCAGACAGCTCTGAGTGCCCGGGGCAGTCTAGCTCAGGCCCAGCGAGGACGCCGGAGCACAGGGCGACAGACTTGTGGATATTTATTCACTGGAGTTTGCACTTAGCCCCCAGGCAGCTAGCATGGCTGAGAGCTGCATACTGTAGCGCCGCTGACTCAACAAAAGCCTGATGAGTGGAAGAGACAGAGAGACGTAGAGAGGGAGAGACAGAGAGCAAAAAGATGGATATAAAACATGTGTGTGTGTGTGTGTGTGTGTGTGTGTGTGTGTGTGTTAGCCTGTGTGTGGGTTAACGTATGTAAGAGTCTAGCCGAGAACCAGGAGGGGAAAAAAATGAGAAAATAAGAAGAATGTAAAAAGAGGAGTGAATCAAGTGTGTGTGTGTGTGTCTGTGAGACAGCAGGAAGGAAAAGGTGAGAGAAGTGCGTTGTGCTCGTTCTTCAGTGGAGTAGACAGTGGAAGTTTATGGTCATGGATGCTGTCCTTGAGAGCTCTGTCTGGGCATGCCCACTGCAGTAGCCCACAGCCTGGCACACAACCCTCTCAGTAGCCCTCCCGCCTGGCATCCAGATCCAACACTCGGCTCTCTTTAGCATTCAGGTCCACTTAGCATTCAGCTCACCTGCCCGATTAACTGCATCGTCCACTCCAACCGCAGGCTAGTCAGTCAATGAATAACTCTGGTCTGTTGGCAGAATAACAAACATTTGAAGCTATGGTGATGCATTTAACTGTGTGAGGGAATCATTGGATCATGCAGTGAAATCCTGTTGAAGAAGGGCCTCTGTGCTAGCTAAGGAGGACTGAGGGAACATCAGCAGCACAAAGGCATTCCTTATGACTAACTGGTGCAGAATAAACAACAGAGAATATTAAGAGAAGGTCGTAAATAAGAGGTTTATGTTTGTACACACAGGGAGATCAAATAGATGTTTTCCTTTATTCTGTGGTCACTGAAGCCAAAATGGGGTACATTTGGAGGTGGTGTATCTACACACAGTGTTTGTTGCTCTTAATTTGGTTCCTGTGGAGTGAGTGAGTCAGTGTGATCTCTCTCTTATTGTTGTTGTAAACTGTGTGAGTCATTAACCCTCTCTGCTCATGTGGTTTCTCCTCCGTCTCCTCTTCTTCCTCCTCTTCCTCCTCCTCCGTCTCCTTCTCTCCCCAGTCCCAGTCCTCTGTCGCGACGGGCGGCGTCCCCGGCCACACCCCCCCGAGGCAGGGTGTCCTCGCCCAGCCCGGCGCCATCCCCGCGGGGCTCCTCTGCCCGCGCCAGCCCCTCCACCCCTAAGGCTCGGCCCAAGCGCGCCAGCACGCCTGCCCGCGTCACCCCCCGCTCCGCCTCACCCGCCCCAATCGAGAGGGTCCGAGAGCGAGGCCGGTCCGCCACGCCCGACTCTAAGGGTAAGAGATCACACAGGGAGCCTCATCTTTCTAAGAAAATGTGAGACCCATGGGCATATTCACACATGTGTTACCTGATTCATGTCTGACAATTATTAATGCTAAAATAGATACTATGTGTATGTATATATATATACTCTACCAGTCAAAAGTTTGGAGACACTTAGAAATTTCCATTCCACTCCATTATAGACAGAATACCAGCTGAGATCAGTTGCATTGTTTTTTTTTTTTAAATCAGGGCAGCAGTTTTCAGATTACATTTATGTGCTTACATAATTGCAAAAGGGTTCTCGACTCGAAAGAAATGGCTGATCTTTAATGCAATATCTACATTGCCCATTATCAGCAATCATTCATCCAATGATGCAAAAGCACATTCTGTTTACTGATCTAATATAATTTTAAAAGGCTAACTGAAAAAACATTGGAGAACCCTTTTGCAATTATGTAAGCACATAATGCAATCTGAAAACTGCTGCCCTGAGTAAAAAAACAATGCAAATGATCTCAGCTGGTATTCGGTCTAAAGCTATTGGGCTAGCTTAGCCTATTACCACAGCTCTCAATTGGTAAGGTTCTCTGTCTGGGCTTTTCCCCACTGATCAGCAATGATGATCAGCCATTTTCTTTGATTTTTGAAAACAATCCAAGCACACTTGGATTTTAGACACAAACAGCTTACTGGTGTCTGGTGCCGATGTAATGCTCTCTCTCTCCTAAATCGTTTGTGGCCTGGCCCACTTTCTCTCCTCTGTAAGCAAATCCCGATCAAAGAAACCAGTCCAGGGAGAAAATCCGAGAGAAACTCCAACAGAAACCAGGCTGACTCAGTCTATGCCTGCCCATCTTTAAACTATTACAGCCTTTGGAGATTAGCATTTCTGCCAATTCGCCATGAAATGGAAGGCAGCCCGGTCAGTGAGTTAGGCGTTCTTCTGCTGTAAGCTGGGGACACACGAGAGCAGAAAAGAAGGAAGCACCGAGAGGGCACTGGAGACCGACTTAATTACAGCAATCCACTTTTCCACTGCCCAAACAAAGCACACACACTCACATATTTGGCAGCAATCAGTGCCCCTGGGAAACACTTTCATTTCTCAGTGTCACTGCTTTCACTAACCCCTGCCACCGTCAGTGACTGCTGATACAAATGCTTTTTCCTCAGGTGTTCTCTTCTATGAGAGAGGAGAGTGTTATATTGAGCCTGTGTGTGTGTGTGTGTGTGTGTGTGTGTGTGTGTGTGTGTGTGTGTGTGTGTGTGTGTGTGTGTGTGCGTGTGTGCACATGAGATATAAGCACAGGGAGGCGTGTGTTGGTGTATGTGAGTTAGTGATGTGAATTTAAGAGAGTAGGTTCCAGTGGCATCAGTTCCATCTTGTAGTTCCACTGCTCACTACAAACATCTCTTTGTTCCCTCACTACCCTCTCTCTACTCCTCTGTCTACTCTCCTATATTCATCTGGACTCGTTTCTCTCTCCCCTCTCTCTCTCTCTCTCTCTCTCTCTCTCTCTCTCTCTCTCTCTCTCTCTCTCTCTCTCTCTCTCTCTCTCTCCTGTCCTCTTTCGTATGATTGGTTCTGTGGTCTACCTTTCCTTCCCCAGTTCGCCTTCATGCTCGTTTTTCTGTCTTTCCTTCGTCAGGATCCTCCCCTGTTCCCTCCATCGTCGTGTCTTCCGCCCCAGTCACGCCACCCCCACCACCACCACCACCCCTGTGGCATCGTCCGCCACCACCACGCCGCCCGTTGCTCCTGGCCAATCGCAGCCAGCTCCCGCTCCGGCTGTCCCAGCATCCTCTGCTGCCCCGGCAGCGTCCGCTCCCACTCCGGCTCCGGCGGCAGCTCCAGCGGCCTCTCCGGGCAAGCCCATGGCGGGCACCAACAACCCGGAGGAGGCGTCGCGCATCCTGGCCGAGAAGAGGAGGCAGGCTCGCGAGCAGCGGGAGCGGGAGGAGCAGGAGAAACGCGAGCAGGACGAGAGGGAGAAGTCAGTACTACACACACACACACACCACGCACACACACACACACACACACCACACACACACGCACACACACACACTCACACACCCCGCAGGAAGGCTGGGATGAGGAGAGAGAGAGAGAGAGAGAGAGAGAGAGAGAGGGAGAGAGAGAGAGAGGGAAAAGAGAGAGAGAGAGTTGTAAGCAATTAGCATTGTTGTCGTTCAAGAGAGTTCTTTACTTCACACACACACACACACACACAGACACACACACACATACAGGAGTAAAAAAAATAATAATAATACCATGGAAAGAGGGGGAGAGAAAGTGAGTGAGAGAGGAAGAGGTGAAACTAAGGTAGGTAGAGTGACATTGAGCTTGTTGAAAAAGAGAAAGAGGTCAGTACTGCAGTGTTGAGAGAATGCGCAGAGCATCAGCAGGAAATGGAAGAGGAGTGGAGATGGGTAGCGAGATGAGGTGAGAGAGTATCAGTGGGCGAGCGAATGAGAGGGGCAGTTTGATTGACAGCCATGCCTCCTCGTCCTGTTAAAATGAGAGGTGTTCATGAACCAGTCTCCTATCTTTTGGCACATCACTGCTTTTTTGTTCAATGATTTAAGGTTCATTCAGCAATATAACCTGATAGACACTTGTTTTATAAGGTCATGCCTGTCACTGAGGTGTCTTTTTTTTAAAGATGATGTATTCATTTTTTTGGAAAGGGGAAAACAGAGAAGTGCCCCCTCTGAACTGTGCTGTTGAACGGATATAGGTCTAGAGCTGGCCTCCTACATATAAACATACAGATGGTCTGTTACCGGTCACTTTCCTGGACATATGCATATGGCCCGTGTGCTTGTGACTGAAGGCATGTCTAGTGAGAATCAACAGCTTCATCGTCCGGGCTTTGCTGTCTGACACCTCGTGGTTGATTTGCGATGCAGACAGGTGGCAGCTGGTGAGAGTGTGTTTTCCTCCGACCGGTGGTCCTTTGGCATTCACACTCTCAGGCTCTGCTGAGGAGGCCTGTACCCCACACAGGCTCCGACATGCACTCAGCCTCACACACACACACACATACATGCAAACATGTCTCTTGCCCAGTCAATGGAGACCCCCAACACACACACACACACACACACACACACACACACACATATGCAGACATATCTCTCGCGCCAGTCAATGAAGACCCCCCGACACGTACACACACAGAAACATCAGACATTTCTCACAACCTATAGCTGAGTAGTGTCTCCATCAGCAGTTGTGTGTGTGTGTGTGTGAGTGATCCCCTTACAGCAGGGGAAGTCCATGGCTGTTGGTGTGTGTACATGTCTGTGTTCCCCCTCAGACACACCCACACCCACACTCAAATATGCACACATGAACTCCCATAGCATAGCTCCATCTGCATTTAACGAGCTGAGAAAGACCCCCCAACCACATGCAGGAGGGATTGCCAGTCTATTGTGCCCCCACCACTCCAAACGCCATCCTGTGCCCAGCACACCCACGTGGTCACTATGTGGGCATTTATTTTTATCAGGGTGGCAGCTGAGGGATGCTGACTCCATGTCTACGTGCCCACCACCCCAAACACAAGCACGCATGCACATACACACATACACAAACACATACATCTCGGGATGGTTTCTTAGCCTTTAAAAATACATGGGCTTGACCTTGCTGATTAAAGGCGGTAAGAATGTTTCCATGACCGGTGACGACGAGAAGAGGAGAGCTGTGTTAAGGAAGAGGAGACCCTTTTTCAAAGAGGAGACGTTTACAGGACCTCCTACCCTGGGGGCCTAAAGGTTAAATGTTAATAGATTTTATGGGATACCATGCAGGGGTTGGCTGACATGGTCATCCCCTCTTGACAAGGACTCCTCTCTGATGTGGAGTTGTGGATATGGAGAGCAAAGGGTGTTTGGTTTTATTAGAGTATGTTGCTGCCCTGCCCCTGCCCCCTGGGCGCTGTGGTGTGAGAAAGGAGAAATGAACATGTTTGTTAGCCTGGGTGAACCTTGACGAACCTGTCGGCACATTTAAATTAGGAAAGAATCTCCGAAAGACGCCTGTTTCTGAATCACTAAGGTCACTTCTGAAACGATTTGGTCCGAGTTTAATGCAGCAATTTAAGTTTAATTCTGCTGCTGGTTATGCCCCTGGAAGCTGTAAAATGGGACGTTCAGACACAGGCCTCAATAAGATCCTTTGGAGACAGAATCAAATTTGCTAAAAGGTTCCTCTGGGTTTCAGGTTCATCTAGGTAAGACGTTTGTAGCAGTTAATGACTGAACTGATGTTTGAACAATGGGATTGTTCTTTACCATGTAGATACAATTTCAATGTAAGCATTACTGTAGCATGGGGAACTGGGCATATAGGTGATAATTCAAATATTAATGTGTGTGTGTCTCCAGGGTGCTCCGTGAGGAGCGCGTTGCGCGGGAGGCGGAACGGAAGGGGCGGGAGGAGGAGGCGCGGCTGATGGCCGAGCAGCAGAAGCAGCGGGACGAGGAGGAGCGCCTCCTCCAGGAGAAGGAGGCGCAGGAGAGAGCGCGCGCCGAGCAGGAGGAGAACGAGAAGCTCCAGAAGCAGGTCAGTGAGGACATCTCACACACACGCACGCACACACACACACACAAAATGCAAACTATAGCATGCACACTACAATGTGGAACAAGACTAAAATACCCAGCATGCGGAGTATCCCCAGACACTGCAGTGTGTGTGTGTGTGTGTGTGTGTGTGTGTGTGTGTGTGTGTGTGTGTGACAGTAGGACTGTGTGCTTTGAGGCGTGTAAAGGCTGAAGTGACAGGACACACCAGTTGGTTTGGGCCACACTCTGCATTCCCTCTGCGTCCTTTCAGCACACACTGTGTCTCCTATTCTCACTCTAATCTTCCCTGCCACACCTTTTACACTCTCTCTCTCCCTCTCCTCTCTCTCTCTCTCTCTCTCTCTCTCTCTCTCTCTCTCTCTCTCTCTCGCTCTCTCTCTCTGTCTGTCTGTCTGTCTGTCTGTCTGTCTCCTTATAAAACATGCATGCACACTCATTCTCTCTCTCTCTCTCTCTCTCTCTCTCTCTCTCTCTCTCTCTCTCTCTCTCTCTCTCTCTCTCTGTCTCTCTCTCTCTCTCTGTCTCTCTCTCTCTCTCTCTCTCTCTCTCTCTCTCTCTGTCTGTCTGTCTGTCTGTCTGTCTGTCTCATATAAACATGAATGCACTCTCTCTCTGTCTCATATAAACATGCATGCACACTCATTCTCTCTCTCTCTCCCTCATAAGCGCATGCACACACAGACAAATTCTCTATCTCTCTCTTTCGCTCATACACATGCATGCACACTCTCACTCCCTCTCTCTCTTTATCTCTCACACATACACACATACACACACACACACACACAGGGACAGAGACAGAGACAGACAGAAGACAGACAGACAGATAATGAGTGCCCATCTCCTGGCGAATCCATAATTTGATAGGAGCAGCAGACAGTACATGTCATCGCGCCAGTCCTCCCCTGTCTGGGACTCGGCTTGTTGTGGTTGGCCCGTCCACCGCCGCAAGGCTTTGTCCTATTACACATTAGTTGTGGATCTGACCTCATTAGGTTAATTTCCACTTTAAAACTGATTTTTCCAACTCGTCATGCCGATGCGTCATTGTTGGTTCCTCAGTATGTTTGTTCTTGCACATGTCCTCATCGTGGTTTGAGTCAGTCATTCAGCTGCGGCTTAGAGTGATGGCCTTCACTAAAATAAAGAATGGTTGGAAGTTGACATTAGGAGGAAGGTTGTATGTGTTTCTTTGGATTGGCCAGTGGCAGTGGTCATGATTCAAACCAGTCCAATGTCATAATGAAACTGAAAGCCTCTTGATCTGAGGGGAAACGGTAGGCTATTTTCAGGAAAAACTTAACATTTTCACATTTTATGGCCAGGAAGTCTAGCTGTGCTGATCTATCTCCCCCTAGTGGCAAAAAATGTAATGAACCGTTGCTTATGCAATTACTTAGTTCTGCAGTGCAGTTCATATCCTGTGTCTATAATGTATATTTTTCTGTGACATTCATCATTGTGTGTGTGTGTGTGCACTGTGTTTGTGTGTGTGTGCACTGTGTTTGTGTGTGTGTGTGACTGTGTTTGTGTGTGTGTGTGTTTGTGTGTGTGTTTGTGTGTGTACACTGTGTTCGTGTGTGTGTGTGTGTGTGTGTGTGTGTGTGTGTGTGTGTGTGTGTGCACTGTGTGTGTGTGTGTGTGTGCACTGTGTTTGTGTGTGTGTGCATTGTGTGTGTGTGTGTGTGTGTGTGTGCACTGTGTGTGTGTGTGCTTCAGAAAGAGGAGGCTGAAGCTAAGTCCAGGGAGGAGGCAGAGCGTCAGCGCCTTGAGAGGGAGAAACACTTCCAGAAGGAGGAGCAGGAGAGACTGGAGAGAAAGAAGGTGAGACAAAAGACACTACTGCATGCACACACACACACACACACACACACACACACACACACACACACACACACACACACACACGCACACACACTCGCACACAAAGCTACACCACAACCACTGCCCCCACCCCCACAGCTGGTCTGCATTTCTGCCATAACTGCCCCTATAACACACACACACACACACACACACACACATTAACACACACATACATTAACACACACATAAACACATCATAAAATGAGCACATTCACACAATCATATAATGTACATTTAAAACATTACATCCCAGTCTGGTGCATGGTGACACACACGCATGCACACACATGCACACACACACACACACACACACACACACACACACACACACACACACACAGATGTGTACACAGACACACACATGCCTCACACAGATGTGTACACCACACTGGAAACCCATCCCCTGAACAAGTAACACATCCACTCAGAGCAGGCATTCCACACATTTGGATTTGAACAAACTTAACAATAGACCCATTAACGCCCTATGCCGCTGCAAGCCTGCAGAGTATCAAAGTCCAAGTGTGCCTGTGTGCGCCGCATGCCTTGTTTACCGAGGCGTGCGGACAGCCGATCCTCCCTGAGCCGACTGGGCCAAGGCTGCACGTTGCTGGGGTTAGCGGATGAGTCACAGGCCCCTCAGCGGAGGCCTTCCTGTGGCGTGATCATGAGTCCAGACCAAAGCAGAGAGTCTGATACAGCTGCAGTTTATGTTCCACAGTGGGGAGGGAGGGATGGATGGATGGATGGATGGACAAGGGAGAGGAGGAGAGAGAGTTGGAAGGGTGGGGACAGTTGTGTGTTTGGAGATAATGTTGACAGATGTTTTCAGAAATTACCCATAATGCCTTTCCCAAAATGAGTGTACAAAATGACATAGCATTAAGTTGATTTTCCTGGTGGTTAGGTCATTTGAGGTAAAGACACTTAACAGTTAACATTTTTGAGCAGTACAGTGAACTAAGGAGTCGGTGTGTGAATGCTTAAGCAGTTGTCCCCAGGACCTCGGCCTGTCCAGATAGCCATTCCTCTCCTCTTGGACCACCACTCAAGTACTGTCTGGTTGTAGGAACAGCACATCCTCCATCACGTCTTCAATCTTCCTTTATCAGTTAGCCCTCCTTCTTTCCATCACAACAGCTCCCAGGACCCATCTCAGTAGAGACCTTTCAGGGGCCCCCAGACCCCCACACACTGGGGCCTCTGTCTGTCTACTGCAGCCATAGGAAGCTCTGCATTGGGCCTATCGGCCCCACTGATCCCCTTTTTAATTGCAGACAGCCCCAGAGGGACCCCAGGGGGAACTGGGGCGGAGGTTGGGATTGTGAGATTGTTAGTGTAGTCGGAGGGCACTGCTGTCCACTGCAGCATATAGCATAGGGATGGCTGTGGTTCCTACACGGGTGCGGCAGGGCTGGTAATGATCAGGGAGGAAGGAGTGAACACGAGAAGGACTGAAGTGGTCAAACAGAAGAGGCCTATCTGTTTGAATATTGGCTTTGTTCTGGCAGCATGGATGTGTATTTATGCCATTAACTAGGGTGTGCACCAGTATGCATCTGTTTCCGTGCATATATTATAGATTCTTTATGCGTGTGTGTGTTCTCGTGTGCCAGAGAGGTTTCGTGGGAATGAGCAGTTCATATGGAATGCGAGCACCATTCTCTCTCTTTCTTTCTCTTTCTCTCTCTCACACACACACACACACACACACACACCACAGCAGTCTGACTCACTCTCTCTGCTCCTGTTTTTATTTCACCACAGCGTCTGGAGGAGATCATGAAGAGAACACGCAAAACAGACGGCACTGGAGACAAGGTACAAACACACACACACACACACACACACACACACAGCTCTCTCACAGTGGAGAGACAAGGTACGAACACACACACACACACACACACACACACGCAAACACGCAGACATCTCTCTCACAGTGGAGAGACTAGCTTCTGCTCACACTCCCTCAGCTCTGACTGCATTGGTTCTGGTAGCAGTTTAGTCTGATGTAAACATTTCTCCTCTCCCTTCCTTTCTCGCTACCGTAGCCAAAGGACTCCAAGCCGCCCTCGCCTCCACAAGTTAACGGCAAAGACGCCATACCAGACCCCGAGAGCACCAAAGGTGAGCCACACCCTTTTGGCTACTGCCATGGGTTCAGTTGTTAAAAAACACAAATATTCCAGATGGTGTGTCCCTGTGTTCCCAGGGTGCTATTCCAGAGAGTTATTTTTAGATGAGAAATGTTGTTAAAAACGGGCGTTTCTTGTCCTGTTTTTTGAGTCCAGTTGTTTTCTTTGGCTTGATCACACCCAAGGCCAGCAAAGCTCCAGCAAGGTTCCCCTTTCTGACAAACCAGCTCAAGCCTTTCAGTGCTAGTGATTCAGCGGGCTTTCTCCCAAGCCTTAGGGGAAGAATTCTTAGGGGATCTCTCTCTTTCTCTCTCTCTCTCTCTCTCTCTCTCTCTCTTTTCTCTCCAAGTGCTTGTGCTGAGGATAATATTGCCAGTTTTACAATGAATCAGCACTGCCACTGTCCCAGATTTTTTTGACATGGAAGCATACTCTTAATGACTCATAAGGCAGAAATGCCCTGAATCATCCCCTTATGCCTCAAAATTGAAAATTGGTGTGTGTGTGTGTGTGTGAGAGAGATTGAGTGAGAAAATGTGGTTATGTGTGTGTGTGTGTGTGTGTGTGACAGAGAGAGAATGTGGTTGTGTGTGTATGGATATGCTAAAGTTTGTGGTTGCTTTGTGAGGCCAAGATGGCACGCTAGTCCCTAAGTGCTGCCATTAGAAGGAAGAGAATGGCCAGTCTTCTCTGGATCTCTCCCCTGTGTGCAGACTGTCCATCTTTATTTATGTCTCTCTGTCCTCCTCCTCCTTCTCTCTCTCTCTCCATCTCTCATTCCCCCTCAGCCCATCTTGGATGTAATTTGCATGTCAAAGCCACAATTTGCAATGAGTTTCAATCGGAAAGAACTGACGCAAAGACCAAAAATAGTGCCTATGTTCTATACACGTGAATCTCTCACCCGCGTACTCACTCAATGGTGGTTCTTAGATTACAGTAAGTTGGAACCCTTGAGCTAGAGAGAAAGGGAGAGATGAAGGCAGAAATGAGGGGGAGGGAGGGATGGAGAGAGAGACCGAGGAAGAGCGAGAGAAAGGTAGACATCCTGAAAGTGTGAAATCAAAAGAGACAAGCAGACATGAAGCAACAGTCGAGTTCAGCAGTTGCCTCCATTCAGAGTGCAGTGGTCAGGCACGCATCTTCTCTACATTGCTGTGTTCCTGTGGTGTCCTTTAGCCGTGGGCTCCAGTTTGTAGTCCAGCGTGAGGGCACTCAGCCCAGTGGTGGCCCTGAGGAAGAGAACACAAACATGGTCTCTTAGCCCGTCTATGAGCTCTGAGGAAGAGAACACACACTCGGACTCTTATGCAACCGTGGCATTTGGAGACGTCGTGGTTTGGAGGGGCTCCTTTCATTCTTCTTATTTGTTCTGAATGATGTTGGTTGTTTAGTGTTTCTTTTTCATTCATCCCTTCCTTTTATACTTTCTTTGTTTTTTTTATTTATTTATTTATTTCTCTCTCTCTATCCAAGCTGCAGCTGACTACCAGCCAAGCCCAGATGAGACTCAGCAGCAGCAGCCCCTGAGCGCTAACGACAGGTAAACAGGACATGCTCACCCTCTCGACCAATCACAATACCTTATAAAAATGGCTCTCTTAGACGTGTGTGTGTCTGTCTGTCTGTGTGTGTGTGCATGTGCCTCTGTCTGTGTGTTTGTCTGTCTGTGTGTGTGTGTCTGTCTGTGTGTCTGTCTCTCTGTGTCTCTCTCTCTCTCTCTCTCTCTCTCTCTCTCTCTCTCTCTCTCTCTCTCTCTCTCTCTCTCTCTCTCTCTCTCTCTCTGTGTGTGTTTTTATATGTGTGGGCTCATGTATGACCAGAGTAGAGTAGACCACCATGGCGAGTTTGAAAAATGGCCGGAACCCAAACTGGACGGCCCACTAATCAAGCTTTCTGCAAGCCTTTGCTTTTACCAACCCACACAGAAAACCCTGCTTACATCCTGAAACTTAAAAAGGAGAACGTTGAACAGATGTAAATATAAGTGAAGCTCAAACACTCTTGTGTGGTCCTGTGGCGATAGCCACGATATTATTGCTCTGAGACAAAGGAGTCATTCTTGTACGTAAGCTGCCACATCCAACTCCCCCGTGACACAATCCCGAGTCTCAGTGTCTAGAATCTAAATATATGGTAATAAATACGATTATATAACCACTGTTAATAACAACCTCTATTACATATGAAATAACTACACAAGAGGCTTTCTAAAGGTGGTTGCCAGTCCTTTTAAGCAGACTCCTTTGTGTTGTGCCCAAGAACATTCGATTCATAGTATTCTCAGTTCTTTATGATGCGATCAAAATTCTGAGACTAATTATTCACTGAGCCAAAAGTCAAAATTCATTACTTCCAAGTAGTGGAGCGCCTCCCCCTTTTGAATCAGATTCAAGATGCCCAGAAGTGTTTTGCAATCAGGACTCAAATGCATTGTGGGCCTGTTCCAAACCCCCCCTTCCTCAGCTCCTCGGTGGTGAACGGAGTCCAGCCTGCCAAGCACAAGAACGGCCTGTCGGGCAAAACCGAAGCCACCCACTTCGAGGAGATCATCCAGCTGTCCAATCACTGCGGCAGCAATGGTGGTGGGCGGGACAAGTCGGAGAGTGACATTCCTCACGAGCCAATCATGGCCTTTGAGAGTGGGGAGAGTTTCCTGAAGAAGGCGGGCCCAATGAAGCCTCAGCATGTTGCAGGTAATTAACATCCAAACTAGAGACTCTGAGCACCACAGTTCTTTTATACTGCTCCCCTAGAGCCACACTTTATATTGAGTATTCTGTATAGAGTATACAGTGCGTTTTGTTACAATACACTTAGTGCTCAGTTAACTAGGGTCAGGGTTAGGTGTCGTCTTAGGTTTGGTCATATGTAGAAATAATAATAAGATGAATCTACTTGTGAAGTGTATCATTGAACTCTGCAATATAAAGCGAGTCCAAATGTTGCTGTTGCATCTGGCTGCTGTTTATTTGCCTCCAGTCACTCATGACTGTGTGTGCAGCTGGTTGTGGAGTTGATCTGGCCCTGGTGTGGTAGGCGTGTGCCATATCCTTACCAGTTCCGGGCCAGCGTGCTCCCCCACGGTGTGTGGGGAGTCCAGGCCTGATGCAACTCTAAGACACTTGAGGTATGACGTTGCTGCAGTACTGGAGGGGTGGAGGAGTCGGATATGTGCCCAGAACAAATGGCTTTGAGGAGTTCATATGCAGTCAGGTTTGGACTTGGTCGTGGAGAGGCCATAAATCAGAGTTTCAGAGTGATTCCCCCAAGCCAGTTGTTTTTGGCAGACGGCCAGAGGAGAGCCATGGTGAATGCCTGTAGATCACATGCATATGTTGCAGATCAAGCAGAACCCATCACGGTACAGTACACTGCAGCAGGATGCCTTTGCTTACCCCTCGGCCTGAGCAGTGGGCCCCAACATGGAGCCCTTTCTATTGGCTTTTTCAAAAGGCAGATCTGGGAACGCTGATACAGATCTCACAGGAGTTAGTGTGTGTGTGTGTGTGTGTGTGTGTGTGTGGGGATCATCTCCACAGACTACATCACATCACGCCTCTGACTTCTCACATTAGGGGCTGGGGAGTGAGGGCGCCCGTAAAGATGGCACCCCCTGTGGCGCCGCGGGCACCAAGCTGCTCCTGGCACAGACGTCTGCCCTTCTCCTCGCCCCCACACACACACACACACACTACCCGACACTCAACAGTGGGGGGGGGGGGGGGGGGGGGGGGGGGGGGGGGGCTACGTGAGAGGCTTAATCCTAGGAGAAGGGCTGGGTGAGGGAGAGAGGGCTGCAAGCCAAGGGAAGGCAGGGGTTGAGGGACGGAGGGTGGATGGTGGGGTGTGGTGGGGTGGGCGAGAAGCTGCAAATGGGCCCTGGTGGGGTTATGGAGTGGGTTCAAGTTGTAGTGAAAGAGGAGGAGGGTCAAGAGGGCCCGGGTGAGATTGTGACTAGAGGGAGAGAGGCGGGGGGTTGAAGGGGAAGATGGCTCGTCTGGAGTTTCTGACAGCTTGGACAGCGGACCTCCGGCCTCCTCCTATGCACTGCATTTTGGGAAAGGTGGCAAGGAGACCTAACCCCAATAAGATGGCCAGCCCAGCTCGGCATAGAAACAGTATCCCACACACACGCACACACACACACACAAACATACTCTCACCCCCACATCACCTTTCATACAGCAAAGCCCTCTGCTGCCAGCATGGTCAGCATGGTAACATTACTCCCATAACACACACACACACACCTGCTCGCCTGTAGACAGCCTTCATTTCGAGTCGTAAATCACTCCCAAAGCAAACACAGAAGGGTCAGGCCTTCTTGCCCTGTCCCCCCCATAGGGTGGTTTAGCAACCCAACATTTTTACTCACACACACACACACACACACACACACACACACACACACACACACACACACACACACACACACAGATAATCCCTCTCTCTCTGTGACCGTGTATGGTGCCCTGGTAGTGTATCAAGTCTGCAACCTTATAAAAATCGCTGGTATGGAAATTATACGACGTAAACTCCATCAATGGCTCCATGGTGATTTCGATAAATATGGTAGCTGGGGGGGGGGCTCTAAGCGAATGCGAGCGATACGACGACAGGTGCTGCCGTCAGTCTGCGGAAGCGCAGCTGCGTTGGCCGCAATCGGCGTGGTGCCATTCTTTTCTCGGCCCACCTCAGAGATCTTCTTAGCGGGCCTCTCGAGTCCGGCCCCCAAAACTCCTTAAGCAGACACAGCGTTGCTGTGCTAATCTCATAATTGAACCCTGAAACGCCATAGCTTACAGCAGTTAGCATGGCTCACTGACAGAACGGTAGTAAATCGACCCAGATTCCCCGTAAACGCATGTCGATGTAACACCCAAACGGCAGCCTAAGACTGGCACATAAAAATACAGTGCCATCTTGATGAACTCTATCCATGACACAAGAAGTCACAAAGGTGATCCATGTGTACTTCACATTTTTTAAAAGGTTGAGAGAATGTGTTACACTTCAGTAATATTTGTCAGGTTATATTGCATTTTGTGTGTGTGTGTGTGTGTGTGTGTGTCAACATTGAAATGAAATTGCTAATTGCTTGTGTGAAACTGAACCAACATGTTTTTCTTTGTTTTCTGTTTGCCATCCCTGCAGAAGTGCTTTGAAGAGGGAGATGCCCCTACACAGGACCCTGACACACCCAGAGCCCTCACATCCCAACCCAGCAGAGGGACTCTCTCTCTCTTCTCTCTTGCTCTTTTCTCTTGCTTTCTCTCCTTCTTTAACCCTTTCCATTTTTTCTGTCTTCTATCTTTCTCATTCTTTATTTCTCTCTCTCACTCACTCACTCTCTCTCTCTCTCTCTCTCTCTCTCTTTCTTTCTCTCTCTCTCTCTCTCTCTCTCTCTCTCTCTCTCTCTGAAGGAGTACAGCCTACAGCACAGTACCTGTGCCAAACCACATTACTGATTTTGAAGATTGTACAAAGAGGAACAGCCACACTCATCACCACCTCCTCCCCAGACGACAAATGTCTGGGAACTGTCATTCTCATTGTGGTCTCTAAAACACTACCCCTCTCTCCAACCACTACCACCACTTGCTTCTAACACACACACACACACACACACACACACACACACACACACACACACACACACATTGTCTCGGTCAAGAGAAGCTACATACATCCACTGCTCCAGCTAACAAGAAAATGTACAGAAACTGCACCCGTGACTATTCTACTGATCAGAAGAGCTGGTGCCGCTGAGAACTCCGCACCCTTTCTCCTTCCTATGAGATTGCACCTTAAAACAGACAGCATCACCTTCTCTTAGAGAGAGACGGAGGACAAAACAGCAGGATATAGAGGGGGAGAGGAAGAAAGATTTGACATTTATAATGAAATGCTGTCAGGCTGATTCTACTGTGCTTTGAGCTGAAGAGAGGAGAGTGTTTTGGTTTCGATTCTTTTTTTTTTTTTTTTTTTCAATGTTTAGTTATTTAACTTGAAAAAGAAATGTAACTATTGGGTACAGTTGTTTGTGAATATTGTAAATGGATCTTTGTGTGCTGGACTTCAGAAGAATGCAGTCTAGGATTAAAAATGGTCTTTATATAGAGAGTACAGCTTGCAAAGGTTTTATGAAAGGGAGACTTGGGTCTGCAATACATCGTTTTATTATTCAGAAGACCTTCATCGGACTATCAATGTGGTCAAAAGAAAATGTCTTGTAATTGGCCAACATTGTTACTACTTCACATTTTCCCTTTTTTGGTATCTGTACTAGAAGCATGAATTGGTGTGATTCTCCAGCCCTTACCAAATTCATGAGCTTGCAACTTATGTCCTCTATAGAAGAAAAAAAAGTGATGGTTATTTTAAAAAAAGTGTTTTTGTTACTACTTTTTTTTTTTGGCTGTGCACTCACTAGGAAAATGATTCCATTCTCCCCTATGTTCACAAAGTGCTTTCAGAAATCCTGGTATCCCCTACCCATTAAACACACGTTACAGTATAGTCAATGGATCAGTATCTTTGCGGGAGTCTTCTTTGAAGTAGAGGTGTATTGTACACTGACTGATACCTGGGAACATTTTACGCAGCCTTTTGTCTGAATATGCAAACACTGGGATTGGTCAGATGGAATGTAAACTCTCAGATGGAGTGTTTTGTAAGAAAACACTGTTTGACTGGGCCTTAATGATTCTCTGTAAATGGCCATCACCGGGGCTTGGAAACGGAATGTATGACATTGGTCCCCTGAGCATCAGAGGGTAGTTTTATCAGAATTATGAAAATGGAAATTTTAAAGCATGACATGCCATCACTGAAATCCCACAGATTCTCAAATGTATTTGCAAAAGCAGTGTGTGTGTATATGCTATAAATATATTTTGTGTGTCGGAGGGTCTCATTAAAGTCTATTAAAAGAAGAAAAAAAGATGATATCCAGACGTCTCCTCTGATTTATCCATTTGCCATTACCAGTCTGTCCCTGGAAAACAGTCCACACGTGTATTATTCATGAGGACAAGCCACACAATTTAAACTTTTTCCAACATCTTTTTTACACTCTTGTACGTTCTAAATTGATGGTAAGTGGCCATAACTCTGTAAGCCTGTTAAAACTTGAAACGGTCAACCACATCCCTACAAGATTCTTTCAGTCTCTGGATAAAGGTTTGTGCTGAATAGCTGCACTTCACCTTGATATTTACTATTTCTTCTGCACTGTACTGTATATACCCAATGGGGAGTTGAACCCATGGCCTTGATGATGTTAGCACCTTGCTTCCCCAGTTGACGCGCAGGAGGACTTCTTCCGGCAGACACATTCCCTCCCCCCGTGTGAGCCTGAGATCAGGGGGCCAGCGTGCGGGTCCTCTGCCCCAGTGTACCCTGTTTTTAGATGGCCGTGGGGGGGATACGCCGCATTCCACTCCCGGGTCCCCCGCTGCGTCCTGGCGCTTCTGGTGGCAAAAGGGGTATTGCTGGCACCGCCCAGGAGAGAGTGGCATGCGTGAGCTGGATTTATGTCCTGCACCGATCATCACATGGGAGGCTTCACTCCTGCTGGAGATACTATCAGCTGTGTGTGTGGGTGTGTGTGTAAATCCTGAAAGTGTCGTCTTCAGTTTTATCTCTGATGCATTCCCTTTTCAATAAGCAGCCACACCTGTCACATTGATGAGCTGCGTGACATTTAATTATCGGTTCCTGACTAACCAGCAGTGCTCGATGGCACTGGGCCCTGGGCTGCTTTTGGGTCATAAACTGGGCATCTGAGAATGGGACGTCCTGTTCTGGATCCACTGCTGGACTAGTCGGTGCATCCAGAACAGCAGGGGGCAGCACCATGACACACAGGCTTCCACGCAACCACAGCAGATCCAGTTTCTCATCCCCCCACTCACCAGTTTGGTAACAGAAACTTTCTCTCCTGTCTCCTGCCAAAATACTGCAAGCAGCAAGAGTCTGACTGGAGAGAGAGAGAGAATGTAAAGTGCTGAGATAAATGTAAGTAGTAAATATGGTTTATTTTTCAGACACTTTATCCAGCTGCTGGATGAAGATCTGGGGGGAAATTGAGGGGTCTGTTACCGTTTTTGTGTTGTTGCCGTAGTGATCTGCCGCGTGAGAGAAGAGAGAGTGGGGGTGGAGGATGGTGGGACGTGGTGGAGTGCTGTGGGGTGGGGGGAGTTGGGGCTCTATTTTTAGGTGAATGTCACCAACCTGTGAGTAATAGAGGCCTGGCAATGCCAAAGTGCTGAATTAACTCACAGAGAATGGCGATTTCGAGGCGGGGGGGGGGTGTAGCAGGAAAGAGAAGTGCATTTTTTGGCGGGTAGGGTGGCATCAGGATTTACGAGGCTCTGACAAATGCTGCACAGGACAAAGGCGCCGTCAATCATAGCCTCACCTGTCACTCACACGGTCTTGGGATAACAGAAGTCATTGATAGTGCCGCTCCCCGAAACTCTATGCCTTTGGTCTGGTCCTCGTCATGCCCTCCAAGACGACTCCACAGCTCTTCCTATGGCAGCTGCTGTGTCCACGTGATCTGGCCGTAGATTACGACCTCGCTAATGTGGTGAGGTTGCTCCATAAAGACACAAATGTCATTGTGGCCACTCCAATCCAGTCCAGTCAACACAGGTGATTTAAACCCAGTGTCTTCCAGGTCAGGCCATAAATCCTATCAGCTTTTTAAGAGTGAGAGTAAAATGCCCACTGTAAATGCATCCTCGCAACATTTGAACAATGGCTTGTGACAGAATCCAACAACAGCTATATCTATTGTTAGTTATAGCCAGACCTGCATACCATCAGGTTCAAAACAGAAAAATAATTGTCACCCTTCTTCAGCTGACCCCACCTTCTCGTCATTGTTTGTTTTTTTGTTTGTTTTTTTTTGCAGTGCAGTGTGTTGGCTGTCTCCCCAGCAAAAGCCACAAAGCTCAGCCAAGAACACAACGACCCCCCTGACTCTCGTATAAATATGTAAACGGAAAAGCAAGCGTGCCGTGACGTCCATACAGCTGCCTGAGACAAAGTAAAGTGTGTGGGGCATGGTGACAGGAGGGGACTAGGAGGTCGAGACCGTGCCAGTGCAGTCATGTGGCATGCCTCTGCTGCAGGCAAGAACTCAGAAGACATCAAAGCTGTGGAAGAGGCCTTAGCGTGAACCTCTGAGCCTTTAACACTCACGTATACTTACAGACGCCTTTAACATTTATGTATACTTACAGACGCCTTTAACACTTATGTATACTTACAGACGCCTTTAACACTTACGTATACTTACAGACGCCATCACACTTACAGCCACATTCACGTGGCCGACACCCCCTTGCAGCCCAGCCCTCGTATCTCTGGCTAGAAGAACCACAACCCCCTCCTGCACACACAAACACACACTCACGCAGCTGCTATCTACCAGTGATGTGTGAGCAGGCAGCCTCTTAAGTGCTTTGTCTTCTCACTACTCCCAGATGCGGTGTTTTTCTCCTTTCTTCTGCCTCCTTGGGGTCGCCTCCGAGCACACCATGTTGTTGACTGACCATTTGTGCTGGTGATGAGACTTCCAAGGAGCCAGCCGCTAGCCTGCTAGCACTCCCACCTCTTCCTGTATTTAATAGAGGGACAGGCCCAGTGGTTCTCCTTGGGCTTGCACTTCCTTGTGTGTATAATAGAGAGATGACCCTCCTAGTGCTTTCACCTCCTCGCGCCCCGGAGAGCCCTTGGGTCAGTTTAAACCCCTGGGTTTCGGGTGTGGGTGGTGCAGCAAGGAAGAGCAGATGGATGTAGGCAGATGAATAGATAGTCAGCAGCTGGATGTTGATCTGAACGCCATGCTGCCTTCCCTGCCTTTTGTTGGGATTCGACAGGGGCACTGGGTCACTCACCCCTGGTCACTAAAGCCAAGGACATGTGCTTTGGTTTATACATCATCCCCATCATCACGCCGCTGAGATGAGGAATGTGTTGAGTGGAGTGGTGACGATCAGATGGTAATGATTGATATCCTGCAGATTGAAGTGCAGTATCTATATCTAGTGGGAAGATAGATAGATACTGCAGATATATACAGGGTCTACGGGGGCTGGCACTGCTAGAAAGGTAAACAACTATGGTTACACTTTACTTGACAGTATCAACATAAGAGTGAGAGGACACTGTCATTAACGCGTCATAAACAAGTCATAAACGTTTATGACATAACGCTTCTGTTATTAAGTTAAGACATTCGGTCATATGTTCATGACAGTGTCATGTCACTCTTATGTCGATACTGTCAAGTAAAGTGTTACCGAAACTATTTGCCAAGCAGGGAAGATTTAACAGATGGACTCTTTCAAAAAAAAAAACCTCCCCCCACACACACACACACAGGTGGAGATGATGGGTCACAAGAACAGAGACATGTCTGCAGCTGTCTTTGATCTGTTAATACTCTGTCCATGTTAAGTAAATTGACCTTAAAATAGTCCCACAAAGATGTCACTTTTTAAGGCAAACATCGCCCACAATATTTATACTAAAAAAGAGCTAGAAATAGTATGCATTAGGCCTTGCACTGGAGGTGTTTTCAGAGATGTTAGACATGAACCCTCTGCCATTAGGTTCAGGGCCACACACAGATGGCTGTCCTTTTAATGTCACCACTGTTCTCAGGGGTTTCACCGAGCTCTCCTGGAGGTTTCAGTGTTGGGTTCTACTGGAATGCTTTTTGTTTGGATCAGAGGTTGCAGAGATGTTCTTTTGAAGGACTCTGTGTGGATCCATTGTGCAGTAGCCCACTCTTTTATTACTTTTTTTCCTCTCCTAAATCTCCTGCAAATCCATAGATTTGGCACTAAGGAAATCATTACTGTAGCCAAGGGTGTGTGTGTGTGTGTGTGTGTGTGTGTGTGTGTGTGAGTGTGTGTGTGTGTGGTGAGAGAGAGAGACAGAGAGAGAGAGAGAGAGAGAGAGAGAGGGATGATTGTGCAGAAATTATTTTTAACAAAAAAGCAGTAGGTATGAGAATAGTGGTGGATAAAGAAGCGGATATTGAAGAGAGAGCTGAGCAGCTGGCCCATTAGATGTCATATTTCTGGGCATTTCCCCCAGGTGTGTAAACATGGACTCACATGCAGAGTTACAGCTGACTCCACATCTGCAGCTAAAACCACTGCCCTCCTCCCATCTCCCACGTGAGGTAGGCAACTCCAGCAACCGAACATTATGCTTGGTTAAAAAAATCGAAACCAATCATGATGTTCTGAAGGCATGATTTCAGCAATTTTCTTGTAGTTTGCTGCAGTTGTTTTTGTATGTCTGGTCCATACACACCCAAATTAATTTATAATAAAATACTCAACGTGCTGAGTGTAACCTAAATGAATATACAGTGCACTTTTAGAAATAATCTTTTTACAGTAATTGTTTCTTGAGTATGGGTATCTATCATGGTTGGTCTAGAAAGACTTCTAGAAAGACTCACAACAGAGCAACATGATGCAAAATTAACCATCATGTTTCAGCACACATGCCTTTATCATATTTCAGACTTGCTTCTCAGATTCAGCCAGTTGCACAACTCTGATTCTCCGTCGCTCTGTCGTTTTGCGTCGTCTTAATTTTGGGGTTGAGAGTGAACTTGCTTTATGACCTTGTCGCTGGTCAGTGGCACGCACGGCTTCAATTTAGCCGTCTTTGCAGTTTGGTTATTTTCAGATCATTGGCTAAGCTCGGGGTAGTGGGCCTGTTGCATGCCATGCCCGCATCACTGCTGGGATCAGCACTTTGAGCAGAGCAGTTCTAAACGGTTTTTCACCTGTTTTCCTCTTCACCCAGACAGTTATTATTACAGTGCCAGTGACATTTAGCCACCATATTTACAAAAAAGGGTGCATATTTGCTATACCATCGACTAGTTAGTGAACAGAATTGTTACGTACTTTACACACTGACCAGTTTGTAGACTTTTATAGGCCAGCTGTACAGTTTGTAGGATTGTACAGGCCAGCTGTACGTAGCTGCTATTTTGTTGAAGATTTGAGTGTGCTCATTTGGCTGTCTTCTGCAAACTCTCTTTTCCCCCATTGCTCTGTCATAGGAAGCACCTGCAGACTGTCATCATATCTGGACTCTGCAGTCTCCAGTCCTCTGCAGTGAAACATGGAGGTCCTGCAGGAACAAGACTATGACAGCTATTTGCATATTTAGGGCTTGAAGTGGAATGTGGTGGCTAGCTTTTACTTTTGTGCACACGAGTAGATATCTGAACATAATCTGAACTAATAAAAAGCATCAAATGGGACAAACGACTTGGACATTTTTCAAACTGGATTAAATAGATTATTGTGTCACTGTGAGAAGCATTGTGCTGAGAGTTGCTGGTGATGGTAGGAACTCACTGACTCTTTCTCATATGGTGGTGTGGCAGACAACCGAGTGTGCTGGCTTTCTTTCAGATCTCAACCTGAATTTAATGACTATACAAAGATCATGATAAAATCCAGATACATTTCTGTGTGTGTGTGTGTGTGTTTGCGTGTGTGTGTATGTGTGTGTGTGTGACAGAGAGAGAGAGAGAGAGAGAGAGAGAGAGAGAGAGAGACCAGCTGGCAGACATGGAGAGAGGTAATTACTGCTTTGACAACAAAATGTAACACTTACAGTCATGCCAATAAAGCTCATTGAATTGAATTGAATTAAAAAAAAAAATTGAATTGAATTGAGAGAGACCAGCCAGTAAAGGTTTAGAGAGGTGAGGTGTGTGTGTGTGTGTGTGTGTGTGTGTGTGTGTGTGTGTGTGTGTGTGTGAAGGAGGGTTGAGACAGTGACTGGACCCACCAAGCAAATGACATGCTAGTATGGACAGAGCAAATGTCAGCTAGTATGTGTGTGTGTGTGTGTAAGAGAGACAGAGAGAGAGAGGGAGGAGAGAATTATCTTAATCCTGCCCTTTACATCTGTATGGAAAATTACACCTCTTCAAGAAGCACATTCCATAAAGCACAAGTGGAAATAATGTTGTCAGTCTCCTCTTTGCTTGAAATCAGCTCTGTTCTCTACACTAACACATCACAGTGTCTTGCTGGTGAAAGTCTGAAAGTTGAGAAATGTGAATGAATATATGCCGATTCAGCAGTAGATTGCCAAAGGGATCAAGACAAACATGATTTGTGACACAGGTGCTGGTGTTAACTTAAACAGGTCCTGTAAAAAGATATACTATATAAAAACGTTCAAGTAAACTGTTTTAACTATTGTCACCGTGATGTTTACCGGGTGAAAACACGAAGGCTCACAGGTTTACTCATCAAATGTGTTGGTATAAAATAAAATGTGGAGAGTGGATATTAGTGCCTGGTTGGCGTTCCCATGTGGGTTCATGGTGGTGAGGATGTTGAAACTTGTCCTGTCGGAGTCTGACTGATATCTCCTTTAAAGTCTCTGAGTCACTGCAGCTGGGCCCCCCGGAGCTGTACATCAAGGAGTTTGTGGCACAGTGTCATTCCAGTGTGTGTGTGTGCGTGAGTGCATGTTTGTAAGTGTTTGTAAGTGTTTGTGTGTGTGTGTGTGTGTGTGTACTGTATGGTGTGTTTGTGTGTATACAAGTGTGTGAATGCTGGAGGGTGTGTCAGCACATGTGCTTGAGAATGTGTTTTTGTACTGCGTTTGTGTGTATGTGTGTGTGTGTGAGTGCGAGTGCGTACACGCATGTGTGTGTGTATGTAACTGCATGTGTGAGCCAGAGAGAGTGTGTGCAAGACTGCATCGGCGCACGCACGCCCCTGCCCCATGTATGCATGTGGCACCGTACATCCCCTGGCATAAATAACTACAATTGGCATGACCGATGTGGTCGGCCGGGATAGCAGGCGAGAAAGACCGAGCAGATGGACGCCGTGGATCCCACTCTTTCCTCAAATGTCAAACACAATAAGCAAATGGCTGCTCTTCTAAACTTCCATTTCTCCTCCTCAAGGAGCCATTGCCATAGGTGAAAGACATGGAAGCCACATGGTTAGGACATGGTAAGTGTATAGTGGTTGTACTGGAGAAATTCTAATGTGATAAGTGTGTGTGTGTGTGTGTGTCTGTGTGGGTGTATGTGTGTGTGTGTGGGTGGTACAGAGCTGCCTTTAGGAACAGTGCTGTCCTCCTGATCAAGTGCCAGTCTGTTGGAGTCGTGCCGGAGCTGGGCCTGATCAGAAGCAGGTGTTGGCCAGTCGTGAGCTGTTTTGGATGAAGTCTGCCGGGGGATTAGTCTAGTGTGGTAAGATGATTTAAAAAACAGACTGATTAGCCTCCAGGAGATAATGGATTTGATTTGGGATTTCGTCTATATTAATGTTTATGTCTTGTTTCATCCCATGTGTAGGCAATTTCTCAGATGTTTTGTGTTATTCTCATAGAATGGCACCAAACATCATAGACCAAAACAGGAAATCTTAATATTAAATAATACCTGGAAGTACATAGGATGGTAACGACCAGGCTAACTCAGGGCCCCATGCAAACCCAAATGTAATACATTTGCACAAGGAAATGCTAGATCTTGATGAAGTAATGATAGAAGATTATGATACATTGACTCACATTAAAAACAAAATATCCCATTATAATTTTACACACAATAACTTTCATGTCACACCATATAACAATTTTAGTCACAACCACAATTAATTAGTGAATAAATATGAATTTCAATACAACATTTAAAAGACCATACATATGTTTGGGAATGGGAGGGTCAGTACAACAGGACTAAGTGATTTAGATGCCTAATATCTGATTTTTTTTTTTTTTCAAAAACTTTTTTGAAACATCCTGCACTGTAAATCGTTTATTAGTCTACAGTAGCAAAATGTTGGTGAGTACATTTGTCCTATCAAAGTGAACAAATTCCTGTGATCTTCCGAGGCAGGTTGCTAGCATTACTGTCATGTTAACATCAACAAACCCAATGTGTGGTTCTATAGATCGGACAGACCTACAGTACAAGCTGAGAGAACCTTTGTCGATGACTTCTCCTACAGATTACAACCACCTCATAAATAAATCTATAGGTAACAATTGTATAGGGATATGTGTCTAACATCACTGCTGACCACTGTGTTCTGAGTGAATTGCATGTAACATGCTTTGTGTGATGATTCATGATGACATAAAGACCTGTTGGGAAAGGGTCAATCACGAAGCAATTGAAAATTGCACTTGAAAATACAACTGAAACTTCTCTGTAAAATGGTTTTGAATACTAGTACAGCACAGCATAACCTGGAGGAAGCACTATGTGATAAATAATAAAGACTGTTAAGATGTATAGATAATGGACTGCATTTTTTGACAGTATTGTTAAGTTATTAAAGAACAAATAATAAACAACAGAAAAGGCATGTCCTTTGTCTTCATCTGTTCATTTAAAAAAAAAAAATCTCCCTCCTTCTCTCTCTGTGATTTAAAGGCAGTGTTTTTTTAAATGAAGGCTTCATTGGGTTGCAGCTGGTTTCAGTTCAGTCAAATGGAAAGTTTCAGCAGTTTTGCATGTTTCAGCTCATCCTCCCCTAACCCCTCTGCTTCTCTCTGTGTGCCTCTCTTTTTATCTTTCTCGCTCTCCCTCTCAGTTTCTTTTCTCTCTATCTCCCTTTCTTTTATCCATTCTGTGAGAAGAGATGAAGTACAACTGGCTCCCTGGACTATTGTGGCATGGAAATCTCGGTGCGACGTGGCGATTGTGATCAACATGTGGTCTTCAGTGTGCAGATCAAGACTTTTCTGATAATTTATGGCACTTTTATGGCCAGTGGCCACACACTTCAAATTCCATATTCCAGTAAAGAGAAGACATCTATTTCCCATATGGATATGCTATTTATAAATGGTATTATCTGTGGTAACATAGTTTGACTATATGTTTCAACATTACATTTTTACCATTAAGTACCTGAATTGATGGACTAACCACAAGAAATGTTTGTCTTGATTTCCTAAGACTGTGGAGTGGGCTTCACAAATCAGTATTACATTGATAGTCAAAATATACCAACACCCAACCAAGCTCAAACTGTCATTACAAATTTCCCTAGAATCATTAGCTTAAGTCCCTAAGCCCTTTACTCATTGGCTAAAGGAAACCAGAGATGTCAAAAGGGCAATGGCGGATTTACATGCTTTCATCTTACGCTGCTCATCCCTCACAGATCTGAAATTCCGATACCGGTTGGGAATTTCGCATCCTCCACTTCAGAGCCTCCCGCCATCGGAATCCAGATTCATCAGCAGAGCTGCTTAAGGAGATCAGAGGAGTGGGAAACTGGACCGGCCACATGCCGCTGGTCATTATCTCCCACGGTCAGTGGAGAAAGACAAGTGAGGAGAGGGCAGCAGGGGGTGTGAGGCTCGTGGGCCCATACATGGAAGTAATGTATGTGGTCTCAATGAGACAGTACTGGAGTCCTTCCAGAAGACCTTGAACAGAGGCAGGCTTTCTCTCCATTCCTGACAAAAGGGCACAAATCGCCTTGCTACTGTTGCCAACACAAATACAGCCCAAGGAAACTGTTTACCCACAATTCCCGCAGGCACCCCTTCCATCAATCTGGAGTCTCTTAAAGAGAGAGCACTCAGAACGCTAGAGGAGGAAGATTCAGCTCAAATGACACATTAGATGACATTGGGACAGCAGGTTTCAGCAGCTGATGCTTTTACCAGACATCAGTTAAGTCTTACAAAAATCAACACATGGACGGTGCAGTGGGACTGAGGACATCTCTGACCACAGGAGAACGTGACGGCATCCCCCCGAGCCCTAGCAGCCTATTAAATTGGCCACTAAGACCCGCTTGGCTGAGACGGCGGTCTAATAAGGAGGCATGGTGCGAGCCGCGGAACAAGAGATCCAAGGCCCTACAGGCCCCGTATATTCTCAGTATGCCGCTTTTCTCCCATTTATCTGTCATCATGCTGGGGGCTCAGCTGTCTCAATCTTGCGAGCGAGAGTGTGTGTGGTGTAAGCAATGTGGTTGATCTCGTCTCCGGAACAGCCCGGCTGAAGGATGTGTTTCTCCCTGCTCCCCAGTGATTTGGCTTGAGTGCATTCTCACTCTCTCTTTTACTCACTCACTCTCTCTCTCTATTTTACTCACTCTCTCTCTCTGTCTCTCTCTCTCTCTGTGCCCACATGTCCCTCCCAATCTTTCTCCCCAACTAGCGCCAAGGCCGGCGTTCCTCAGCTTATTAAAAATAAACTCTGGTCTGGACACCCACGGCGGTAACAAGGCCTCCACTATGGGAGTCGGGTTTCAGGCCCCGCAAGCCGCCAAAAGGGCCACCGGTCTCCGCTTCTCTGATTGGACGTTCATTGGCGCGTGAAGAGAGGGCCTTCATCTCAGGCTAATTAAGATGCCAACACCTAAAACTCCTTTCTACACACACCCGCACACACCACATACACACATATGCACACACAGACACACACACAATTGTGGCCATGGTGAAAGCTTCTCTGTTTACCACAATTATACATGTTTGGGCACCTTATAAATAGTCTTCAAAACACTTACAATTTAGGCTGTATCACAGAGTAGATTCAAACACACAGACAGACACACACACACACACAATCATTAGCAGCCCATGAAAGAGCACTGTTGCACTCAACACTACCAGCAAATATGGCTAATTAAACTGATAAAAGAGTGATTTAGCTACATGCAATGCACCATGGAACACAATAACAAAAGTCATCTTAGCTAACCTATGTCACCTATAATGCAAAAGCCAGCATTTCAAATAACTCAGCCTGATAATCATTGAGATTTTTGTGCCTAATCATCGGTACACGCACACACGCACCCGCATGCAAGCACACATGCACACACACACACACACAAAATGAAAAAAAAAATATATACCCTCTCACACCCAAACTCCTTCCTTTTCCTTTTATCAACATTTATCTTCCTGTGGCTCTTTTTCCCCTCAATTAACACAGGCTCAAGCTAAAATCCAGAGGTTGTTAGCTGCCTGTGTTTTTTTGTTGTGGTGGCATTATTAATCTGATATCTCAGCTGCTTAAGGTACCTCAAATCCAGCCATACCACCAAATGATGACAAAAGTGAACACTCACCCCTGAGAGTCTGAAAATTCCCGGGCTGATAATCCTTTTAATTATACGTGGACTTTTGATCAGCTAATGTTACTCAGCTGCTTCATGGAGGAGTGGACCTATATAGGCACTATGCACCACTCCATTTTGGATTCGCTATACTGGCCGATTAACTTTACGCTGTACACAGTAGGCTATGACAGAAAATGACGTTACACTGACAAATAAATTGTTCTGCTCTAACCTGCATAGCCTTTTCTGCATTTATTTGACCATATCGTGCTTTAGGTAACGGTGTACCGCAATGGGCGGCTGGAATTAGTTATCGCAGCAGTGGAAGCTGGTCAACTTAAGTGGCAAGTGGTGGTGGACAGTTTGTCAGCAGTGGTCTGAACTAGACGGCCAAAACCTTAGCCCAGCCTGAACCCTCTGTAGCTCAGATTTTGATAGACTGTATAGCACGCTGATGAGTATAGCAGTCTAGGTCAGCCATGTAGCCTCTGACCATTTTTCAGACTAGTAACATGTTGTGCATTTGGAACCGCCTGAATTAACCAGCAATGGAGGAAAACAACATTACATTATCCCTAGAGTTAAACGAGTCTACTAAGCAAGTGATGGGAGGCATTATTTAATGCAGATTGTAGGTATATCAGGATAAGTGAGTCAGCCTACTGTGGGATAGTAATTATATTGAATCTTTTCCAAGCGGAGTCAGATTTGTTAGGCTTAACAGGGGTTCTATTCTCAGGGCCTGTCCACACGGAGACGCTTTTTAGGTTAAACGCAGAGGTTTTGCTTCGTCTTGGCCGAGCGTCCAAACGAATCCTGTAAACGCACTGCCCGAAACCGCAGTTTTCTGAAACCTGGTCCCAGAGTGGAGAAATCTGAAACCGTAGCCCGTTTGAGTTCGTTTAGACAGCGAAACTGCACATCCTGCTTGCGTATCGATGATGTCATCGCCACACCTCAGCTGCCCTGGACTTGCAATTATAGTATTGCCTAACAATACTAGTTTTCATACATGACATTACCTACGATTACACTCCGTTAAGATAAATATCACAACTGATGCTGCGCAGATAGCTTATGACTTGGTGACTGAACACTGTTTTTCCCGGTGTTTTTATGCATTCTAGCTACTGTCAGTGACGCGAGAGAACTTAAGTTATTAGGAAAGTGCGGTGTAAGTTTAGGCTACATTAATTTGTGCGTAGTGCCAGTGTCATTCATTTATTTATTTTACATGTCTTACAACATATATACATGCATTCACAGTCGAGTGAAATCAGATATAAGCATACAAAGACGCTTAGAACTCACGTTAAGCCGATGGTAGCACACTGAATGCGAATGCACGATTTGATGCAGGCAAAATTATTGACTGTTACTAACGAAGGTTTTATAGAAATATTATAAATGTGGCGACAGAATAGCCTAGAACTTGGGTAAGCCTTGCGTTTAGTAGCCTAATTGCAGTGAAGGCCAAAACTAATGTGAATCACGGACTATCCTACAACCAAAGAAAGTAAAGGTAGTAGGCCTACCTGCGTTAGCCAAATAAAGGACTGGACTGCAGCCTTCACAAACCGTAAAATAAAGTTTATTAGTTTTACAGTTGGCTACAGTTGACAGTTCACCATCAGTCCACACAAACAATTCTGGTTCCCTTGCACTAGCCATTTCGCCGTAGCCTATTCTGTCTATTTTTAAAGCGCAAGTTTTGCAAGTTTTGGTGAATTTCTGTAAAGACACAGTGCCACCTATAGGCCTGGGGTATGAAGTAACGTGTTGAGTCGTGTTGAGATGGATCCGTTTGGACACAAATATTCTTGATACGGTTCCAGGGAAGACGGAGGAAAAAAAGATCGGTTTGGTACGTGTGGACTAGGCCTCAATTGTTATATTTTCAGCAGTGTGTGGAGAGCTTTACGATTCCTTCGACCACTCAGTTCCCTCCGCGGTTTTGGGAAGTGACATCTTACACCCCACAATACACTTATGTGCCTTGACATGGCGTCACAGGCCAAACCCAGCAGTCTCCTGAGATCTTATCACAGCAGCGTGTCAGATTCTGGGATTTCAAATTTCAGAGAATAGATCCAGCTATCAATGATCTGATGATGGCTGAGCTCAGCTATGGTGAAGGGGTTGGCAGAGGAGGTGTGTTGGCATCAGAGGGTAGCCATGCCGTGGGCTGAGTGCTGTGCTGCTATGCAGTTGAATTAATCCATGCTGCATCCGTGCTGCTTCTCCAAACAGCCTGAGTGCAGCGGGTGGTGGCGGCGGCATTTCCAACAAGGACTTTGAAAAGTCAGTGTTGAACACAGGACACTCACTGACACAATAGAACTCACACAAACACCGGCACACGTAGCACAGAAGTGTTCAGGTACGCCCATGCATGCACACACACAGAGACACACACACACACACACACACTCATGCTCATATTATGCGCTACTTCAAGGCATATAAATGCCAGAAACTTCGTTTTTTGGTACGCATTTAGCTGACAGTGCTATATCTGTATAGCCTATTAAATGGATGTTAGAATCAACCAAATACCAGCTAGTTCAGCTATGTCGCAATAGCAGATTTGTGTACTATGACAATGGTTACTAAGGGCCTGTCCACACGGAGACACTTTTTAGGTTAAACGCAGAGGTTTTGCTTCGTCTTGGCTGAGCGTCCAAACGAATCCTGTAAACGCACTGCCCGAAACCGCACTTTTCTGAAACCTGGTCCCAGAGTGGAGAAATCTGAAACCGTGAGTCCGCTTGAATTCGTTTAGACAGCTTAAACCGCACATCCTGCTTATGTGATCGATGATGTCATCGCCACACCTCAGCTGCCCTGGACTTGCACTTATAGTATTGCCTAACAATACTAGTTTTCATACATGACATTACCTACGGTTACACTCCGTGAAGATAAATATCACAACTGGAAAGGCGCAGCACCGATAGCTTATGACTTGGTGGACTGAACACTGTTTTTCCCCAGTGTTTTTAATGCATTCTAGCTACTGTCAGTGACGCCGAAAGAACTTAAGTTATTAGGAAAGTGCGTGTAAGTTTAGGCTACATTAATTTGTGCGTGAGTGCCAGTGTCATTCATTTATTTTACATGTCTTACAACATATATACATGCATTCACAGTCGAAAGTGAAATCAGATATAAGCATACAAAGACGCTTAGAACTCATGTTAAGCCGATGGTAGCACACTGAATGCAAATGCGAGATTTGATGCAGGCAAACGTATTGACTGTTACTAACGGCTAGGTTTTATAGCAATATTATAAATGTGGCGACAGAATAGCCTAGAACTCGGGTAAGCCTTGCGTTTAGTAGCCTAATTGCGGTGATACCCAAAACTTATGTGAATCACGGACTATCCTACAACCAAAGAAAGTAAAGGTGATTAGTAGGCCTACCTCATGTTAGCCAAATAAAGGACGGACTGCACCCTTCACAAACCCGTAAAATAAAGTTTATTAGTTTTACAGTTGACTACAGTTGACAGTTCACCATCAGTCCACACAAACAGTTCTGGTTTCCTTTGCACTAGCCATTTAAGTCATAGCCTATTCTGTCTGTTTGTAAAGCACAAACTTTGGTCAATTTCTGTAAAGAAACAGTGCCACCTATAGGCCTGGGGTATGAAGTAACGTGTTGAGTCGTGTTGAGATGGATCCGTTTGGATGCAAATATTCTTGATGCGGTGTCAGGGAAGACGGAGGAAAAAAAGATCGGTTTCGTACGTGTGACTAGCCCTAAGGAAAGGAAATGCATGCTTTTAACCAATGCTATAAATGTTTGCTAAAATATATGAAAATGGCACGAGGATGTCAGTGAAAACAAATGCATTTCTATGGGCTTGACGTGCTGGAGATAGAACATGAATGCAAAACAGTGTTTCCAATCGTTTTCTCACTCATAATGGCAATCGATTTGTTACTTTGTCAGATGAGAGAAAAAGCAACCCAGCAGCCACTCCCTTTATCAGACAGCAGTGGTGTGTCAGAGTCACTCACAGCACAGCAGCAGGTGAACTTGAATAAGGACATGGTGTTTTTTTAGTGTTAGCTAGTTATAGACCTAGTGAATACTACTGGTCTTCTTCGATATTTGAGTCGTGCTAGGTCACTGCTCATGACATCAATATTTTATTTATAAAGTGACAGAGGAACCCCGGCCAGGTTGTTGCTCAGATAGGGGAGATTCATAGCCTGGCGGGCCATCCTATATCATTGAAATGTATAGTCTGGCATCGAACCATTCACCTCGCTTAATCCAAGGGGCGGGCAGAGAATTGTCTTTCAAACTGCCTAGGCATGCAATAGGCCAGCGCTACGACCATATCCGTATCCGGACGGCAAAACGGCAAATACATCCTTCTTCGAAAGGAACGACTTAAGTGCATTGTGTTGCTCAACTTTCAAAGAAAAGCACAAGTCCAACTTCTCCAAAGTTGACGCCAACGCCGATTCAAACAACCGCTCTTCGTTCGCCATAGCCACCTTCCTTGTTGTTCACCGTCGCCAGGACTGTCGTTATCCTGTTAAGCCCGCCTTAAGACTCTCTAACAAAATAGAGCGCTGTGATTGAATAACATCCACGGTGTTAGCCAATAGAAATCCCTATGGTTTGATACTAGACGTACAGGCTGAGCAAATTAATTTGCTGCCGCTAGGGTGCGTCTAGATTTCTAGGCTAGGAGATTCAGGGCTACAGGTACATTTGACATGGTGTTTTGACTAAATGTTTTACTGCATATGCATCAGTAGGTAATGCATCATACAAAGTTAAAGTCAGGCACTCATCATACATTATTTCTTTTTTTTTGGGGGGCTGGGTAATGTCCCCACCAAAGCTAAGACCAAACCTACGCCCTTGCCTCTCGGTGAGAAACAGCACACCCTGTTCTGTGGCTGATGGAGAGCACTAATATCCCAAAGCTTCACATCTGCTGGATGAATGATGAACATGTGTCCTGACATAGTGCCCAGTGCAGTGTCAATGAAATTATTTCAGGGAAGATCGATTATCCACTACCCGCACAATATGGGTTGCATTAACAATCAAGCTGATGTGAGCTGAGCTTTTACTACCCTAAATCGTTTCACCTTATTTAGTTTTGGAACAGCATTTTTTTTAATGTTTTTCACTAGATTTAGACAAACACTTATTTACTTTTGTACTCATTCATGTTCTAAGCACGCCAATGGCTTGAGGTGAAACACATGCAGCACTTGAAAAGCACAGGGTTCCACGAGTCCTGGCATTCATTTCAGTGGCCGCACATGGGTTTACATACATAAAATATCACATCCCTCTTTCCTTCTGTAGGAGTGTCCAATATCCTGAGACTTGGACCTGTCTTGGGCACTTCTTGCTTATTCTGAACGCATCTCAAAGCATCTGTCGGACACTGGACGGGACTGGCCATTTCATTTCAACTCACCAGAGGCAAAGCTAACAGCCTATTTTAGGTTTAATTTACTCCCGAGCTGAAGAGTGACCTGGGTTATGTACCAAAAACAAAAGGGGATTGTGCGCAGCCATGTCTGTTACATAAAGGGGGAAAAAAACAAAAGAAAATAAGAAACTGAAGAGAGAGAGAGAGAATAACCACATCTCAACTCCTGGACATGTGTTCCTCATCTGGTGCCGGATCGGACGAAAATGTTCACTTTTCACCAAGAGCAGAGACCTATACAGAGCTAATTCACACACTCACATTCACCCCACACCCCGTCTGTTAAACCTGACACACACACACAATACACAACAACTTATGAACCTGACACACACACACACACATTAAACATCCCCAACTTATGAACCTACACACTCACACGTCTCAGGGCACTGAATCTGGGCTGCAGAGTCAAGCATGCAAAGTCAATGCACATTAACAAGCTGCAAGCTCGCAGCCAAGTCCTCCAGCAGTCCACGACAGTAAATATTCTCTCCAGATCCCCACTAGAGTCAAAGAACCCCCTTGTGAAGTCAGGGCAGACCGGTGATGTCCAACTTGGATAACGTCTCTCTCCTCATTAGAGGCAAACACAAAACATCTTTCAAACAATCCAAGAACTGTTTGATTCATCTATTGCTGCTACTATTTTGGTGGTGATAACTGTACAGGCGTACCGCTAGTCTCACCGGTGAATATACTATGTCTGGCATTGGTACACTTTTAGAGATGTATAGCATATGGCTGACTTTAGTTTGGAAGGCTGTCAGCAGAGTTGGAAGTGGATGACTATTTCAGGTGGCTACGCAACAGTAAACTGGTTCATATTGGGTGAAGGCAAAAGTTCTGTTCTAAATACTTTCTCATGCCATAACTGTGTTACCAGTTTGAATTAGTGTCAGACAGGATATAAGACCGAATCTCTCTTTTCCCATATGTTGATGTCAAACACTGTCTGGTTGTAAACCTCACCAAAGTGAGGGAGTAGTTAACCCATTACAGCCTATAATAACTGTCACGATATTAGAGACTCGGGTTGCAGTTTAGTGCAGTTTATTAACATACACAACAGAAGATAACTTACTCAGGAGCTAACTGACATGCAGCTGTACATTATCCCGTGTATTCCAATACTGGCCTTGTATCACAGTGATGTCACCCAGGAGGCCATACCCGACTAATCAATCCTAGATTGATAGATAACAACTAGACATCACTACATCTCCTCTTTCCCCAAGAGAAAATAAAGAATGTTTTGTCTACCTCTATAGTTTCTCTCTAGTTTCTCTATTTCCTCAGTACTGTTTAACACACAAAACAACTTTGCATTTTTCAAAACATCACAACAATAAACATCTGTTACTCTCCTTAACTCCACCCTCGCCATTTTCCCATATTAACAGTCAAAATATTTTCTTTTCTTTTTTCTTTTCTTTTATATATATTCCTGAACTAGGACATTGGGGTAGACTGCCCTCTGTCCACAGCAACGTAGGGTTTATTCTGCCCTCAAACAGTCACTGTTCCTAGAACATAAGCCCTATTTTCAATATTCCTTTGTTGCTCTTTTCTGAACATAAGAGTCTTTTAAAGGACAATTCTGGCGCAAAATGAACCTAGGGGTTAATAACACATGTGTACCAAGTTCAACCGTTCGCTGGGATTTATTTTCATGCTAGTCGAATGTGACCAGTTTTATTGCAAACCGCTAATTAGCGTTTAACGCTAGCCTTCGGGGCACACGTACAGTAAAAAGAAATAGCTATTTCTATACCACTAACAAGGCTCAAAATAGCACCACACTTACACAGTAGCATAATGAGGGTCTCTACATGTAAACCGAAGCATTGAGAACTTCGTAAGTGTACAGGCAGTTTATTAAAAATAAACACATTACCGTTCACGTCTGGTTCACATAGCCTACAGGCAGGCGATGTGAACTAAAAATCAAACGTAATTTGCTCAATATAGGCCTATCAGAAATAATAGCTCAGATATAACATAACTTGTCTAGTGTACTTACTTAGTGGATGTCCATCTGGTCACTCTGGTATGGATCGTCGCCTCCAATTTCTTTTCGGGACATGGAACGCGTTCAGTGCTTCTCTTATGCGCTCAGTGCTTTCTTTCGGCAACAACGTTTCACGCAAGATTCACTTCACATCCCAGAGTTCTGTTTTCCCAAGGCTTTTAAAGGACAATTGACAATTGGCAGCCTGTATGTGAACCAGACGGGAACGGTAATGTGTTTCTTTTTAATAAACTGCCTGTACACTTACAAAGTTCTCAATGCTTTGGTTTACATGTAGAGACCCTCATTATGCTACCGTGTAAGTGTGGTGCTACTTTAAGCCTTGTTAGTGGTATAGAAATAGCGATTACTTTTTACTGTACGTCTGCCCCGAAGGCTAGCGTTAAACGCTAATTAGCGGTTTGCAATAAAACTGGTCACATTCGACTAGCATGAAAACAAATCCCAGCGAACGGTCGAACTTGGTACACATGTGTTATTAACCCCTAGGTTCATTTTGCCCCGGAATTGTCCTTTAAGAGGGGTTTTTTTTTCTCTAAGTATCTTTGAACCTGAGAGGGGTTTTAACCTCTCTACCACTCGAGGTCAGTCTCACAGCCCTAGGGGTTGTAGGCTGCTCAGTAGACATTGGTGGAGTGCTTATAATTGGCTGTAGCACAGGCTGGGTCTCTCCAGTTGATCCGGGAACTTCTCTGTCGTGCTGGTCTGGTGTCTCTGAGGAAGATGACTCTGGGACAACCTGAAGATGTCTTCTATTCCGACGAGTGACCGTTCTATTGTCAGTTCTGATGACATAGGATCTTGGTTAGGGAGATTTACCCAGGCCTTTGGCTGGTGTTTTCCAACCCTTCACACCATCCAGTTTAACTCTCACACTCTGGCCAGGGTGTAGATCAGGCAGAGCACAAGCTGAATGTCGGCGGTTATAGAAGAACCGATAGGCTTCTTTGGCTTTGTCGTCCCGCTGGAGCACTTGTTTATGACTGATGTGATTAGGCTGCAGTTTCTCGTCCAGCATAGGGAGTGTCGTTCTGATCTGACGTCCAGTCATGAGCTGTGCTGGACTTGCTCCGGTTGCGCTGATGGGGGTTGCACGATAGCACATCAGCGCGAGATGAGGATCTGGTTGCTTGAGGATACGCTTGGCTGTTTGTACAGCTCTCTCGGCAGCCCCATTCGCTTGAGGATAATGAGGACTAGAGGTGGTATGGATAAAACCATACTGATGTCTGAAATCCTGGAATTCAGACGATGTGACAACGTCCTCCTCTGTGTCAGACATCGTCTCTGCCCTCAGTGGATTTCTACTGAGAGTGTCAGCCACTATTAGCTGCTTCCCTGGCACATGTACGGCCTTTACATTGAAGCGCATAAGACGCATCAGCAAGCGCTGACACCTGAGTGGTGCTTTGTCCAGGTCGTACATATTGATCAATGGAACTAACAGCTTGTAATCTTTTTGTAAACAGAAACTCTCCATACCTTGCAAGTAGCGGGAAAACCGCTCACACGCCCATACTCCTGCCAGGCACTCTTTCTCTATTTGAGAATATCTTTTCTCCGTATCAGTTAATGTGCGTGAACAAAAGGCGACAGGCTTAAGCTCACCTCCATGTGCCTGTAACAGTGTGGCGCCTAGACCATAACTGCTCGCGTCGGCGCTGACGACTGTCGGGTTTGCTGGTGTCATAGTAGGCTAGTACAGGCGCTGATACTAACATCGCTTTGACTTTGGCAAACGCCTGCTCTTGTAGCCTACCCCAGATCCAAGCAGTCTCCTTCTTTAACAGCTCGGTGATAGAGTGCAGTGTGGTTGACAGGCCAGGCAAGAATTTGCCCAGGTAGTTGACTAGTCCTAGTACTTGGTGTAGCTCATTTATGTTAGTAGGACTTGGCATCTCGGAGATGGCTTTCACTTTACTGGTATCGGGCTTTATCCCATCCTGTCCAATGATGTGTCCAAAGTACTGTATCTCTGTTTTCCCAAAGTGACACTTGTCTCTGTTCAGCTTCAGACCTGAGTCTTTGATGAAGCACTGCGCTCAGACGATGGTCGTGTTCCTCCTTATTTTGTCCATAGACTAGCACATCATCCATAACGGCGACAGTTCCCTCATGGTTCTTCAACAGAGTAGGGAGTCATCTCCCGCAGTCATCTTAAGCTGACGTGATTCCGAACGGGAGACGGCAGAAACAGAACCTTCCTACTGGTGTGATGAACGTAGTCAGTTTCCTACAGCTAGCTTCTAGTGGAATTTGCCAGAATCCACTGGAGGCGTCCAATGTGGAAAAGATCCTTGCCACAACCAGCTTGGGGGCTATGTCCTCTAAGGTCGGCAAGATGAACCTCTCCCGCCTCACTGCCTCGTTAAGTTTCTTTAAATCCACACAGATTCTGACTTTACCTGTCTTTTTCATCACAGGCACCATAGGTGCACACCAGTCAGTAGGTTCAGTGACCTCTTCGATGATCCCCTCCGACTGCATGCGTTTCAGTTCTTCCTCCACTTTCGGTAGAATGGGGAAGGGCAGTCTGCGTGGAGTGGACAAGCTGTATGGGTTTGCATCTGACCTCAGTTCTATTTTAACAGGCTCACAGTTCAGTAACCCTATGTCGCCAAACACGTCTGTGTCGATCTCGTCGACTCTCAGGACTAAACCCATCTTACATGCTGCAGCTCTGCTAAGAAGGTTGTTTGCATAAGGCCCTTTTATCACAAAGATCCAGAATGTGTACTGTTGTCCCTTGTGCTCACTTGTTGCAAGAAATTTTCCAATGCAATCGATTCTGCCACCTGGACTACTAACATCAGTTCCTGTTGTCACCAGTTCGGGGCGCTGTGGCAAGCTCTGGTATGTATACTGAGATATGACGGTGATATCTGCCCCAGTGTCAATTTTAAACTTTATATTACAGCCATTCACTGGGAGCACAACATGCCACATTTCATCTGAGTCTGGCTGTTTAGTCACTGACCCCAGAAAAAATGCTCCTTGATTTTCCATTTCCACATTAGGCCCTATTGTAACTTCCTTCACCATGTTCGTTTTGCATGCAATTTCGAAATGTCCCAATTTGTTACATTTCCTGCACCTCTTACTGCGTGCAGGACATGTCTCACTATCACCATGCATTCGATTGCAACATGAGCAATTTGCTTGTTTAAACTCTGTTTCTCTGCGTGCTGAATTGCCACTGCTGTCCTCCGGTGCTCCTCTTGGAGAAACCATGTCGCTGCTTGCGTCTCACCTCGTCCACTTGCTGTCTGCCCTGTCCGCGCTCTGCATTTTTACCTGCTCAAACTGATGCGTGACTTGAATCGCCTTGGCCACCGTCAAATCCTTTTCCATTTGTAACTTTTGTGAAACTTCACTGTCCATTATGCCTATTACAATTCGATCTCTCGACTCGACTTCGACTTGTTCGTCCTTGGTGATCCCATACTCACAATGTTCGGCCAGCTCGTACAGATTTCTCACAAAGGATTCTACAGATTATTCCGCCTTCTGAGCTCTCTTATGGAAACATGCTCGCTCATGAATCACATTGCGCTTCGATCGGCACAAAATGGGCGTCGAACTTTGTGATCACTGTATCATAGTCTAACTCATCCTCCTCCTCAAGTTCAAAGGCATTATTAATGTGTTCACTGTCTCTTCCCATCGAATAAAGCAATGAATTCACCTGCAACTCCCCGCTCTCCTTATCGAGTTTCGAAGCTACTCGAAATCGGGAAAAATGTTGTCTCCATATTGGCCATGCAGCTGGCAGGGAGAAATCGAACGGCTCCGGTGGGTTGAATTTCTGCATTTTCCTCACTTGTTCGGCATTAGGTTCGTTGGTTCTGACACCATGTCACGATAGTAGAGACTCGGGTTGCAGTTTAGTGCAGTTTATTAACATACACAACAGATGATAACTTCTACTCAGGAGCTAACTGACATGCAGCTGTACATTATCCCGTGTATTCCAATACTGGCCTTATATAACATTGACATCACCCAGGAGGCCATACCCAACTAATCAATCCTAGATTGATAAATAACAACTAGACATCACTACAATAACAACCTAGCATTTTCGTGCCTGCCTTAGGCTATTAGGCTACCAAAGAAGATTGCTACCTGTGTCAATTCCATTAGCTTTTAATGTTATTTTAAATTCAGATATTAATCCAACCAATAGATTTTGAAATATAAATTGAGTGTTTAGCTTATTGTAGCTGTGACAGTCGTGGTAAAAACGATTAGCTCACTGTCAGAGGATTCACACAGCTAATCCTCCTAACACCGTGTGCGGCTGGGGACAGTTCCTCCATGTTTTATGCTATCAAGACTGGTTATAGCCAGAAGGGTAAACAACCTGGTTGAAGGATGGCTAATTACTAGCTTGGTACGACCCAACTATCTTACATAGAAATCGATGCCTGTATTTTTTTTTAAATAAACGTTTGAGGTGTTTTACCATTCAACAACACACTGTTCATTTCTCCTGTCTTGGTGAGTTCTTACTGTGCATGTGCGTGCTGTTACTTTGGTTACAAGATATATTCCTGCAAGTTTTGTAAGGAACCAATATTGCAGAGAAGGTGGTGTATGATATATGACATAACCACAATGATGCACATACAGCAAACATCACCTCACCATCCGTTAGCTACCTGTGCCCTAAATCCACTGTAAAAAGCATTTGAGGGTTTTCTAAACATATTGTAACGATTTGATAGCGACACACACAGTTGTCCAATCAAAAGGTTTATTAGCTGAGAACAAGAGCAGGGACACAGACACAGAACACAATACACAAGGGGCAGGTCAAATACACACACTACACATACAGGGGAGGACGCAGCCCCCCACACAAAAAGGATCACACTGTAAAAAGCATTTGAGGGTTTTCTAAACATATTGTAACGATTTGATAGTGACACACACAGTTGTCCAATCAAAAGGTTTATTAGCTGAGAACAAGAGCAGGGACACAGACACAGAACACAATACACAAGGGGCAGGTCAAGTACACACACACACATACAGGGGAGGACGCAGCCCCCCACACAAAAAGGATCACACATGAGGGAGAACCAAAAGGGAAACATGCTACAACAAAGATGCCAACACCACACTCAAAACCAAGGAGAAACACAGACACAAACCCCCAAACGTTCGCTCCCGTATCCCAGCATGCCCTGCGTGGGAGAACGCTATGCAATGTCTTGTGCGCCGACGTTACAATATCTTAAATTTCTCCCATCTACCTATGTTTTCACAGATCCTTGCTCCTGTGGGGTATACTACGAAGCACGTTAGACATATCTAGGCTTTGTAGACATATCGACTCTTGACAAAGCCTTGACTCAGGGGTATACGTTAAGTGATACTACGATTGCAGTTATGTGATATATTTGAAACTAGGATTTCAGCTCAGATCTGTGTGCGTTCTCGGTGTTGGGATGACTTTGGCCAATCGTCTAACATGGAGACGCACAAGACCGCCTCTATTTAAAAACAATTACTTCCGCATTCATGAGCGATAGCTTAATCTACACTGCGGTAATTTTTTGTGTCTAACCTATAACATCAAATAAATCAATTGTCATCTGTTGTTGTATGGTATGCACGTCCATAGTGGGATATTTGCACACACAGCACTATTAAAGCGCATTCGAGATCCAGAATGTTAGTAGAGGCTGAGCTCCACCTGTAAGATTTATGACAGAATCCTACATGTGAGATAACTTCGTTTTTAAGACAATTGATTGGTCAGTGTGCAGTAGATTACACGATTTGAGCTATAACTTAGCACATAACATCCTCTCGACCAGGTTTGGTTGACAGCATGAGATACCATGGTGATTTAGCGACACTAAAACAGATCCACTTTCGTGTCACAGCATAGCCTGGCTTTGAGCGCAACATACCTCGCTAACCCACTAATAGAGATTCGTAGTACACCCCACTGATATCCTGATGTATGGGTTGCATTTAATTATATGACTCCAACAGAACACCTACACAAAGGAGCTGTTAAAGTGGTGTCCTGCTACAAACAACAAGACAGCCAGCATGTAAACAAGGCCTTGTTTGTCCACTTCCTGAAGGGGCTGAAGCATGCTGGCCTTGACACCTCAGTCCTTGCTTCCATTTACAGCTGTGTTGTGGAACGCATTCTTTCATCACACATTCATTCACTGTATAGGATAACAGTTTGTCCCATGAATTACCCAGACTCAAAGAATAGCTGATAATGTAAGACTGACAAGACTAGACAATTTAATGTCAAACAACATATCACCTAATATGTTTAGCAGGATTATAGCACAATCGTACTCATTTCGATAATTTATCCATAACGTGTCAACAATGATTTATTTACCTAATCACGTATTTGTCCACGTCTTTTACTTTCAAGACTTTGAATTGTACTGAGAAATTGCACTAAATTCGCGCGATTCTAGGCTTTGTACACTATGAAGGAGTGTCGGTCAGATAAGTAGGACTATATTTTGTTCGAAACAACAAAAAACAACAAAATTATTATTTACAAAATTGACGTCGCTAACTTTCTCCATGGCTCGCTCTATGCAGCGTTTCCGCTTTCTTGTGGTTGCGTGTGTCACGTGATAGATTCTGGGACCCTAATGTGTTCGTATCGGAGTCAACCATGCGAATAGATGATGACAGCCTTCTGAACCTGCTAACCCATAACTATGAGGCTGATTACGAGTGATAACGCCCATTCAATCGAATGATAACGTTCAAAGCGGGTGGGTTGTTGTGCTGGAGCCTCATGGCGTAAGAATGAGTAGATGAATATATTAGACAGACTGGCAATTTGAATGTGTGTGTGTCGAACCAGTGGAAAAGATTGTTTCCATGTTCCATGCTCTGAGTGGCTTCAGTTATGCAAAAGGTCAAACTGCAATAAGTCAAGCATTTCAGGCTTCATCATCTCTGTGAGGCAAACAGCACCTAATTCTGGCTTCTAATTTGATCAAGGCTAACGCATTGTGTAATCTTTCTTTAGTCAACCAATGCAAAACTCCCAGTGACAATGGCATAGAGAACAGCAATGTGTGCATATGGTAACATCTCTAATAACATCTTATACATAGCAGCAAAATATGACATGGGAATGGTATTATACTATACATCTATAGATCTATACTCTCTAGTATACTCTATAGAGAGGCAGTTCATGGAGTACTTTATAGTGCCGTAAGAGGCCATAGGTAACCATGGTATTGTTTCCATGGCTGATATGATTGGTAGAGGATGGGGAAGATTTATCGGAGAGGGTGGCAACAGAATAACGTCAAATCTGGACATGAGGCTCAGGGACAGGGTCATGGAATGCTAGGGACGGGAGAGAAGGGTGATATGAGGGGGGCACAGAGGAGGGGAATCTGCCCCACGAATGACCCCGGTATCGTTTCTCACAAGGGCTTTGGCCACTTTATGAAAGGGGCATTTCAAAAGCCACCCCCGTTTGCACAGTGGTGTCAGTTTCCCGCGCAGCTTTTAAAAAGCTATTTTGAAAAAGGGAGACACTCTTCCTTTTCCACCTCCCAATGACAGTGACAGTCACCTTTCCAGTGCAATCGGGAGAGGGCAGGAGACTTGCAAGGCCGTGGAACCGATCTCTTTTGACATGCGAAGAAAAGTTTGAGTAATATCCCCTGAAAAGTATCAGACATTTGAATGTGTCTGCAAATGTGTGGATAAGTGGTTACAGCCATGTGTGGAGGCAGGTACAGTGCAGTGAGACGGCACAATACGAGAGAGAGAGAGAGAGAGAGAGACCCAGAGCGCACATGCAGCACATGTGCCTCTGGCTTTGAGGAAGTGGCTTGAGTAAGAGGGAATGGGGGAGGAAGGACTGTGGCGTTGCTGTCTAGCTTAGCATTGGACGTCACCCAAGAGCCACAAGAGTGCCTCTGGAACTAGCATCACAGACACGGAGCGAGACGAGGAGGCTGAACAGAACAGAAGGGCCATTCAAAACCCAAACCATTTTCCCTGGCAGCCTTTTGAAAGGGTGAAAACATGAGATCACACATTTTTTTCCCCCTTCTTCCCTACGACAAACTCGAAGAAGTCAGTATCTCTCTCTCTCTCTCTCTCTCTCTCTCTCTCTCAAAAAAAAAATGACGGCCAAGAGTTGTTTTATTTTCCTCCGTCCAAGACAGCAGCAGTTGTGGTCATCATACCGTACATTTTAATTGAAACCTCCAAACAGGCGCAAAACAAAACAAAAACAAAAATAATGATATACAGGCATGTCCGCTGCAACCTGACATTGGTAACCTGACTCATAGTTCAATGCAGGCTACTAGTTGGTCCCCCCTCATTCATACACTGCTGCTGTTCAACAGTGGACCTAGCCTGCTGGACCTGACTCTGCTGATCTGGTGGCTCTGTGTCGCACCAGAGGGAAACACTCTGGACGAATAAATATGCAGAGCACACTCCATTTCCCCACATATTTTGTAACACTGTTTGCCCAAACTAACTAAGCCAACAGCTAACTACCTCCTCTACATTTGCACACAGTATCTAATGGAGGGCTAGAGGCCAGACATTTTCATCTAGGCCACTGTTCTTGCTGGTTTTCTCTGACAATCAGCAGAGAACCTTGAGAAAAACTATTCTTAGCCTTCCAATCTTTTTTTTATTTTATTCGAGTTCAGCTAGTGTTTCCACATCAAACACGGGCACAGTGCTGGCAGGAGCCCTGCTGAGCTGAACTGTTGTGCTAGGAACAGCCAGACGAGGTGCTAATCACTCCAAGCAGGAAGCTATACGAGTAGACTTATTAAAGCAGCGCTCTTATATGAACGTTTGCCTTTGGAAAATAGCACAATGTGCCAGGTTACCTCCCGAGACAGAGGCAACATGAAAATTATTGTTTTAAGTAATGCTGCTTCCACATGTCTAAAGGTGAAATGAATATGGATTTTTTGGCTACGTCTGTGACAGGGTGTCCTATGCTCAGACAAGTTCTTCTTTGTTTTGTTTTTCAGTTTCTGACAAATAGTTTCACTAATGAGAACTCAAAATGCTCAAAATGGAGTGTGTGTGCGTGTGTGTGTGTTAGAGTAAAGTGTTAGCTAATATTAATGTTCAGATCCTGGAGTGGAATGTATGTATGCAGAAGCTGTGTGTGTGTTCAGCTGTTATAGATTGGACATGTGGGCACTGGCATTTGTTAAACCCACTGTGACTGACAGTACAGAGTGAGAAATGCATCCACAGCATATATGCAAATGATACCTTCTTCTTCTTTTTCTTCTCTCCCTCTCTTTATGTGTGCATGTGCTTGTGTTTATGACTGTGCAGATTTTAGGGGAGAACGATTCCTGTCATCATTTGTCTTAAAAATGTAAGATGTGCAAATACACGTCTAGACCAGCATTCAACAGTCAAAGTACCGGAGCTTCTTGAGGACGTTTTACACAGAGAGAGACAGAGTCGGAGAGAGAAAGAGGAAGACAGAAAGAAAGAGATTTCTGCACGCACAAGAGATACAGCACTGTCTCTCCGGTCCCCCTTTTTTTCCACTGACGCGTTTTAAAATGACAAATGCTTTTACTTTGACTGCACTCATCACACAAATCACACCATCCCGCCTGTTTGCGTCTGGAGCCAGCCTGCATGAGTGGTGTGAACAGATTATTCTAATTAATCGCACATTGTGTACAGACACAGATATTTTATTAAAGTTTTCCATTCAGCTAAAGGTTTTTTAAACCGTGCAACACTTTATCAAACACCTATTCATTTACAGAATTGAAAGGATCTATCAGCTAGAACATGCTGACTCTGACTTTAAAATTAACCAATTTACCAGGCCTGGTTGGATTCAGTAGTTTTGATTGCAATGGAACATAGCGCACCCAAAATAAAATTGGAGTGCAGTTACTCAAAGCGTTCCAAGGGCATTATTGAAACCAGGTCCAGCGTTCACGGTTTAGTCAGGAACATCAAATACGTTTGATGAACCATCTCTGACTCGTTCTCACTGACTATATTTTTGCATGTGTGTGTGTGTATGTGTCTGTGTTTGAGAAAGTGTGTGTACAGAGACTACAGAGTTATTTAAGTTCACTCTTCCCTCTAAAGTTGTTTGTTTAGTTCACAGATCCAAGCACTTGCTAATGTTTGGTAGGCAGCTGAATCTGTTTATGCCCCAGGCAGCACTAAGCCAATTAAAAGTGTGCCTCAGTACATGGCATTTAGGAAAATATGATCCATGTAGCAGGTCTCCAGAGTAGTGTCCCTGCAGTGCTCCGAAGAGAGAGAGAGTTCTACTAAAGGATGGTGTTTTCCAGAGTACCCATGGTGCACATTTGAAGCCTACAGGCATTACAGTCAACATGTCTATTGAACTGTCACCAAAATAAAGTCAGCCGTGCTCATAACAGTGTTTCCAAGGCAGAATACAAAGCCTATAGATGGTACAGAAATAGCACAGAGATCAAATTAGGTAGTGACAGTTTTTAGAAATGTTAAAACATTGTGATTTAGATCGACTTAAAGCAACATCAAAGAGTTTTTTGTACCTTAAAATAATGTTTCCAAAATCGTTTCAGTGGTTCATCAACTTGTAACAGGGTGAACGGCACTTCTGCATTAAACTGCGGCCCTCTATCGGCTATAACCGCTATGTAAGTTTGCCAGATCGGATAGCGGATCTGTAGTTCGATGGAATGAGACATAAGAAACTACAAATTTGACTTGCATCTGATGTCGCAATACATCGTACTTTCATAAATCGTGCAACATATTCTACCTTATCTGTGGACATCGTTATTTGCAAAGCCGGTGCTGGATAAGCAAATTGCGTGTGTGTGACAGAGGGAAAGTTCTATAGTGTTGCTTTAAGTAACAAATGTTTTCTCATTATATATATACAAACAAATAAAGAAAATGTGCTCCTGTCGGCCTATTATTGGAGCACAACACTCAGGTTTCAGATATAATTTCCAAGAAGGAAATACTGATACAATGTTATGGATGTAACTTGAGTGCCTTGCCTCTACCTTTGGGACACTTTGACACAGTCTTAAAGATGAATGAATGATATGATACACTAAAGATTTCACATGAACGTATATAGTTTATGGTTCACAATAAATTCTGACAGAGGGAAAATTTCAGAAATGAAAAAAAAAAAACTGCCTGCACTTCTGGTTCACAAAATTTGACTCCATATTTAAAGCAGCAGCGCTCATTCTTGAAGCTGGAATTTGAACTTCTTTCTTCTGTGTTTGAGGTCGGGGTCTAGCCTTATTTTATCCACCGCGTCTTTTTTGGGGTAATTTACTGCTCATCTAGCGCCACAGTCTGTAATGGCCTCTCTGGCTCTAAAGGAACTATTGCCATGCCCTGGGTAGTTTCCCAGTGACTGTGAAGGCGACAGAGTGTTTTTGTGTGAGAGAGAGGGAGAGAGAGAGGAAGAGATGGGAAGTAAAATACGTAGACAGACAGATGGAGAGGGAGGGAGAAAAAAGAAAAGGCAAATAAGAAGGCCTGACAGACTGAGAGAGAGAGAGAGAGAGAGAGAGACCAGACCGGGAACATAGAGTTCCAAAATCAGCACATGTCGCCACAAATATGATCATTGGCCTGAGCATAAACCGATCCTTATAAGCAGCCAGTCCACTGGTTTCCAGAGTTGTTGGTGACAGAGGAGAGTCCCACTAGGCCATACGATGGGATCTGGCCGTTACTTCCTTCCTTGTTTATCCCACATGTGATGATGGATGGAGGCCTAAGGGCGAGGCCCTCTGGAAGAAATGCCAACTCGCCCTCAGGTTTGTCTGCTGGTTGCATGAGTGTTTTTTCCTTCTCTTGTCTGCCATTGTGGCAAGCCTGGCTGGAAGGAGTGCCAAGCGAAGCAGAAGTGACTCATAGGTTGGTTACAAATGAAATTCCTTATGGTGCAAGTCTTGACTCGACTTTCTTGCCAGTGTCCTTTTAAAGCACATTTTATTTATAGTTTGTTTGTTGGTTTGTTTGCTTTCTGTGTAGCTTATAGGCTGTGTTTACCTTGGTAGGTTGTAAAATGCCTCTTGCTTATGAAAGGAAAGCTAATATAATTCAGCAGTGGCTTTATCTGTGTCTTTAATGAGTTTAGGACGCTGTGTATTTAGTATTAGCCTGGCTAACGCCAGACCTCATCTGGTTGTCTTATTGAGATGGGGTCTGGGAACTACACATTCATTTTCTCGTATTTGAGACGTGGTTTATGAATGGCCAGAGCCGTTTATTGGGCGCTACGAATGTCTATCAAATGCGTCCGCTTCGGTGTGTCGTCATCATCTTGCTGTCCCTCCTTCGTTCTGTGAGTAAGGCAGCATGGGTAAACCCAGGCTAATTTAGTATGTTTGTTTTCCTCAAGACAATGCTCCAATTCAGGGTTTTTAATAACTCTTTTTCCCTTTGTGTCTTATGTTGCCAGAAGTGCACTCTTTGAAGTGTTAATGCTGACTGTGAAAACTGACATTTTGATATAAAGATGCAGAGGAGATGAGGATTTGCAGCGGGATGAGCCTGCTCTGGCAACCCTTTGAAACCCAGTAGTTGTTTGCAGCTGAACTGTTGACACTTATTTGTGAATTGGCGTGCCTTGTAGTATCATTTGCTATTCTGGAGTGGAGAAAACTGGAAGGATTTTTTTTTTTATAAAGAGTATTCATCTGGTCATTTGGAATCGGCTAAAGAGCTGCTTTGATATCTGCAACTGGAACTTTTAGCTGTTGGCTGGCCATCTGATAGCATTTCGTCCAGCAGTGACAGCTGTGTGCTACTATCTGTCAGTCTCTCTTTAACATTTTATTCTTCATAAGCCTCAATTAGTACAGATATGGGGCAAACGAAACTACATCCCTTAATGTGAGTACAACCAGGCCACACATACACATGCCCAACACATGATCACTTCAAAAACTGCCATCGTTGGATACAAATTAGCAGGCAAAAAAACTCCAAGCTGTAATTAGTATGTAATTACACAGCAATGCTGCCACTATGAGAGGTGGGTGGTTTCCATGGAGTCCTCTCTGGGGGTGCTTAGTGGCACTTTGCAGAGTAGTTAGCGCTCTCATTTCTTCCGTCTTCATAGGTCGCGTGACTGTCCAGCTACCCAGGGCAAGGTCATCCCAGTTAGGGAACGGGCCCGCTGATTTGCGTGGGCTGCCCTCATATGAAGCTCTTAACTCCCCCTGTCATAAATAAAAGTGTGTCAGCCTCGCGTTATTGTGCATATTAGGTTTCTGCTAAGGAGGTGGCCTTCGGACGAGAGAGGGAAATGAAAACGATGGAGCATGTATGTGGAGAAGGAAAAGACCAACAAATAAACGTGATTTATCGGACAGCCCAAGGGCTGCATTGGTTTCAGGTGACGGGCAAAAAATGTAAAAACTTTTCTGAGGGTAAGACCTACAGAGGGGATCAGTGTTTTCCCAGAGCGCTGGACTTTTGTTGTTTCATAAGGTCATATTGGGGTTAAATCAATGGAAGTCCAACTTGCATTTAAAGAAAGAGAGACTGTAAAATAAAAACCTTTTGGGGTATCAAGACCTTGTGTTACGTCTCTAATTTTAACTGACCTTCCACTCAACAGAGAATTATGACAATGGCTTTTTCCCCAGAAATCTGACATTAACAACAATATATTTTAATGCAATGCTTTACTGTTGCTGAGCAATTTTGTGGCCTTAACACCGATATTTTCAACTAGTTTCAAATGACAGAAAGCCTTTGGGCACACTTCAATATGGATACCAAAGAAGACTGTGGGCTTTCACTGCCAACTATGTCTCGCTCACTCGCTCAAATTACTGAGCGATACGTTGGAACGCTAACCGTAAGTGACACCGTTAACAGCCTGTAATGTTGACTGACAGCAACGCAAGAGAGAGGGCCGTCCAAGGAAGGGCGGCTGAATTTGAATAGCCACTAAATTTACCCTGGGCCAAAGAGCAGGGTGCAGGCCGGGGTGGTTTCCATGCATCTGTGGGAAGATCTATGAGTGTAGAGAGAGAGAGCGACAGACAGACAGATAGATAGATAGATAGAAAGATAGATTAAAGCCTTGATCACCACAAACAGGTGAAGAGGCCCTCCTGTAATGCTTTTTTAATTGAAATATAAAAAAATCACCTAATACTTGGAATGACACTTGTTAATCCTTCTGGGATTTGGAAGATTCAGGTTCAGGGAGTTGAGGGACTCAGCTGCTCAATAAAGGCTCCTTCTTCCAGGCATTGCTCTCCTCCCGGGAGGGCTCCCCTGAGTGGGGCAGCTGTGTATAGGTCATGTTTGCCACACACTCGCCCTGTGGGCAAACTAGCAGACTGGGCAGGGAGCAGGCTTCTTCTCACAAACACCTCCTAATAGCCTAGAGGACAAGTCTGCTGGGACTGTGCCTTTTACTGTCTCTACTTTTTATTTTATTGCTTTTTACTACTTTCACCCCCACATCACTTTTAATTTTGTTCTTTAATTACTTCACTTTTAGAAATTATTCTCCTGTTGATTCTAAATGTGCTATAGGCCTAACCTACAGATAAAGTTGGCTTGACTTGACTTGAGTGCTCTCCATTGTCAATCAGCATGAGACATTGAGTGTTTATGAAACAGATGATAGGTTTAACTTTCTAGTAGTCTTCAACAACCTTTAGTGTTTATGCTAATGTATGATTACAGCATGCCACAAGAATATTACATTAGCTAAGATTAGATGGTTGACAGATGTCTGACAAATCACATCAGATGTTATTGTTATGGTTTGGCCCATGGATTAAACCAAACTGGAAAAAGAGGGAGGAAGTTCGACCCAGTTCATTTCAATTGTCGATGCTAGGCTAGCTAATTTAGCCTTATCTCTGTCTTTCTTTCTTTCCTGTTCCATCCAATCATAACCCCCACACACACACACACACACACACAAAGAAACACTCACTATCTCTGTTAGTCTCAGATCACCAATGTAAATATCACCATTACCGATACAGGCATCTGTAGCACTCCTGCCCTTCTACTGTACGTGTGAAGTGCAGCCTGTGCCAAGCCTTGTGTATCAGGTGCATCGGAGGCCATGCAGGAAAGAATAAGATTGCAGCATTAGAAAAGAGGACAGGAGATTGATTATGCAAGTTTTAATCAAAGCCAGCTACATTTTATGATGATCTGGGAACAGGGGCTGAGATAATTGTATCTGCACAAAAGCACGACCTCTGCAAAACATATGATGTGTGATCTGCTGTGAGAGCAGATTCTCAGCTAGTGTGCCTTCTGCAAAGCATTATTCACATGTTACTCAGCACAGTATGAACACTCAAGTTCTCTGTACTGCCATTGAAGCATCCCAAATACCTCTTCAGACAGGTCTGGCTGCCACTGGTGAAGCTAGGCTTTTTCATTGGGGCTGCAAAAAGAGCCAAATGAAAAGCAAACATGTTAGCCCTCGACGGAGCTCATTATGAGAACCATTTGTCATGCATGGCCCAATCTCCTGTAAGTCATTTAAAGCTGCAAGCTGACCAAGCTCAGCTCTGTTCCTGTGGCATGTTCTAGCCAGTCATTCTAGCCAGTAGTTCAGTCATTGATTTGTCATCGGGGGTCTGCATAGATGGAATGGCCAGCTGCATCGGTGTCTGGCTGAAATGAGTTACGACCCAAACTAAGCCATAAACAACACAAACCCCAATCATGTTAGGGTTGGACGTCACTCTCTCCCCAAAGTAACCCTCCGTCACCCAACCCCTGTCCCCAGCGCTGCGGCCTTCCCCCCCCACCTGTCTCATCTAGGTCCTCCAGAGGGGGGTGGTCTGGAGGTGGGGGTGTTGGCAGGAAAAAGGTCACTTGGGGCAGATAGTTGTCACACACTTTTAGCTCAAGGCTTTGCGTTAAGAAATCCTTGGCATACTGATTCATCAAATTCACATTCGCAGAACTGTCAGGAACCCCCCCCCCCAGACACACACACACACACCACTCCCAATGGAAAAGCCTCTCTTTAGCAGTAATTCCAACTGTATTAGCAGCTGTGTGTGTGTGTGTGTGTGTTCATCACTTAAAGAGGGCTGCTTTTATTAGTGTATCACAGTGCATTATTTGGGGAAGTCTATTTAGGTATGGTGTGTTGGCAGGGAGCCACAAAAAATGGTTCAGGGACCAGAGGTGGAGAGCAGGCACACTACTACCAGTGGAAACGAACACACGGGTGGAAAACAGGGGGGGGGGGTGGGGGTAGTGAGGGTCTTTGAAGCACTGAGAAAGAGAGCTTTCACTATCTTCACCCAGTGATGCAGAACTGGATTTGTTTATCTCTTGAATGCTGTCTTTTGGAATGCATACAAAGAAACCACAAATCTGTCATGCTGTTACCTCAAGCTCAAGAATGCTGAGTATGATGAAGTTTTATGATTGAACATCATGATTAGTAAAATGTTATCACAACATGGTAAATGTTGCATTTGGAAATGGACCATTATCATAGATAACAGCTGTTTATATTTTAATACTGTCGAATAACAATGATAACATCAACAAATACAGAGTTAGTATATAACATCAGTACTATTCCATAGATGGTAACTTTCCTTTTACAGTATCTCAGCTAGAGTGTGTTTTCAGTTTGTGTGTGAAAAAGTGTGCATTCAGTCTGCAGGGGAAATGAATGCGCACTCAATGTCCGCCATATTATACACTGGCCAATGCCTCAAAGAGCAGCCCGTTTGGTTCCTGGGTTTCATCCAACATGTGTTTCCAATGTGGCATGGTGCTTTGAGAAATCATGCTAGTTTCCTTTAGACCGAGTGCCATGCCACTGCTCTGTGTGCAGGCTTTCCTTTCAAATGAACACATACCGTATAGCCACCATTTTCAACTCACAGAGGTAGCGTTCATCTCCGAGTAGCCTAATTGAAACAAAATTATTGAACTTGGTTAGTCTCCATTTTAAACACTGTGCCGGTTGAATGGCATTTTGTTGCTATTTTACTGTTAAATGAATAACAATCCTTCAGTGTCAATCAGTTTACAGTAAAATACCATATTCATGCCAAAGTTTATGCTACCAAGTCTGACTGTCTGCTAGACAGTTTTAAAATAAAGAAAATTGAATGAAACAAAAACAGATCTTGGACAATGTGAGGACAATGTTTCTCATTCATAGTTCATATTCACCACCATGTAATGTCCTTGGACACCTGAGGTCTTTTCCTCCTCCCCTGCTCTATGGCCTTTCTCACATTTGGCAAACCACTTAAGCTTGCCTCTCATGCATCCTTGAATTTGTCATTTCATGGCCATCCATCACGCCTACATGTGATTTCAAAGCATGGAAATATAACTGAAACCAACTCAAACAACGGCAATGGCAAATGCCATGGTAAACACTCACTATTGACTACTGCTAATTGATGGTTAAACGGCTTCCCCTTCTTTGAAGCATGCACGTGTAGCATGGTGTAACAGGTGAGACATGTGAAAGTAGTTAATATCGGAAATACCGGTACAAAAAAACGACATCGATTTACAGCTGTATAGAATCCATTACAACCAAACCAGTCTATCTGAACAGCTTAGGGGTATGTATGGTTGTGTTTTATCACCTGTATTTCCCATTTTAAAAAATGAAGTCTGGAGAAACAGAGACTTGGCAGAACAGGCCTTGCTATCCGGTGCAAAGCGGAGGCATTTAAACTTAAGCTGTCTCTCTGACCGGTGTAGCTCTCTGGAAAAAAAAATGTGTATGTTGAGTTGGCAGGCTAGCTTCATGGGAGCATTTGCAGGTGTTTGTTACCTAGTTACCCTCCCTGCAGAGCTACATTCCCGACTCTATATGTTCTTTGGCACACTCCATCTTGAACTCACATTGATGACGAATGCTGAGGCAGTTGCCATGAGTAATGTGAAAATGACCATGAAGGAAATCAACTGCTGTGCTTCCTGTTCAAACAAACCACCAGTCATTTTAGATAGTTTTCAGATATACTAACTATACAAAGGTACAGTAAGCGGAAAATGTTTCAACGTATCAATTAATCATTTTTTAATTATTTCATATTAAAAAAATAAAGAAAACAATTTATAAATGAAATTCTGAATACTTTGAGGACACAGAGACCGACACATGTCTTGAATTTCGCCTTGGGGATCAATAAAGTATCTATCTATCTATATATCTATCTATCTATCTATGTTCATAGAGATTTGTGAAGGTTCAATGCAGTTGAATTCATGTTCTCTCATTTGTTTCCCTGAATCAGCTCAGGTTTCTCGCAACAGTACTCCTCTCTTCTGTCCACTACAAGGGACTTTTCTGACTTCTCTTCCACTACAAGTCGATGATTCTAATTATGCTCTGATAAAGACCTCTGGCGGATGCCATCTTCTAAGGTTTCCTCTGCTGTCCACCCAAGTGCTGACACAGGCCAACGCAGATGGACACTCCGCACAACCTGTGGAAACATCTAGAAGGTGCTAATATGTGTGGAACAGCTGGGAGTGGGATGCGGTGCTCTCGTTGAGGTGTCCTGAGCATCTGCTATCTGGCTTGTCCACCGAGCCCCTTCCTGGTGCTCTCGGCTGGAGGATGCAGCAGGCAGGCAGGCAGACAGTCAGACAGACAGCTGGGCTGAGAAGCAGGCACTGGGGGCGAGAGGAGTGTGAGATGTCTCGGCTGGCAACGCACTGTGATAACACACAGACAGTGACAAACGCCATTCATTAATAGATAGTTATCTCAAAAAGCTGGCATCAAAAGAACACACTACACCAAAAATATCTGATGCCTGCCATCCAAGTGTGCATAAACACCAATGTGACTAAATGTTAACCTATGACTTTAGCAGTAGACACAACTCTTCTAACAAAAGGGGTGACCATTACCACTAAACACATTCAACATGTTTTTCACTGAGAAACATTCATGTATTTGTCTTCAACAATAACTCATAAACATATCAACAGCTGTCACCAAGAAAACTGACAGCTGTGTTTACATTAAGGGGCTGCCTTTAGTGGTGACTACATTTAAATTCATGAGGATCATTTAAAATTCCTGTTATTTCTTTGAAGCATGATCTCTGTCTGGTGCTCAGGAGGGCTAACCCTATAGGTCACAGAACAGGACTCTCATTAAAAGAGAACTGTAATTGAATATGTGGACTTTTGTTGAATTGCAGCAGGTGCCAGGGACTTGTGCGTCGATGGGAAGCAACAGGACGCCACGTTTGGGTGCTGGCCATCACCCTCCGCGCCCGCTGAGATTGGCTGCTTTTATAGAGTAGCCAAGGAAGAGTTTGCTTTTCCCCTGGGGTGTCATCTGGCCAGTCTAGCATACTTTATAGAGGGGGGACACAACATGTCTCTCTTTGGAAAAAGAATCTCTTTTTAAAAATAAGTGCACTTCTCAATAGTGTGTGCCTGAGTTAATATCACAAACATTCGGTGTGGCTTTGTGGAGGACACATTTGTGTGGAAAGAATTTGACATTGCTTAGAGATCTGACGAGTGCATCAGCAGGGTATAAAAAAAGACCAGGCTCAGCTATAACGGCAGTCAATCAGACTTGATGTATCTTGGACGTATTTAACTAACAGTTAAGGCCAAAGATTCTAGGCATAGAAGTTACACCTATAGTCACCAATGGTGTGCTTTCTGTAAACCTGTTCACAACACACCACATGATTGACATGATGCATTCACATGTCGACTTTTGGCCACGGATGGGGTAGGGGGATGTGTGTAGACAACTGCCGTTTTGGCGTTACGAACTAACCCCATGCATTTGTATGGAAGAGATTTTGAGTGCTGTGTCTCCTCATTAGAAAGTCTCTGTCACAATTGCAACAAATGCTATTACATTAACCATCTGCCAATTTAGGGAACATAAAACACACTTGAAAGATAACATGTAATGTTTGCGTGTATACACTCTAAATAGTCACATGACTTGACAAGCATCAAGAATGGATTCTGTGTATTACATATAGGATGGATATAGCCATGCATGCTGAATGGATAAGCTTATTACACATTGCATACAGTATTAGCCACTGTTAGTTAATTGGCACAGTACAGACTTATTTTTTATCCCACTTGATGTTGTTGCACAATAGAGCAATAATAGTATTGGAAAGACATTGTTTCACTTTAAACAAAAGATTTCACACAAAATGACCCATCCAGTGGACGACGAATGGGACCTTTGGGATTATGTGTAAAAGTAAAACAGACCACATGAAACTGTTTCCAGATTTATTCCAAAGGGAACCTTTGTAAATAATATTAAGAAGATCTATGACACAATCTGACTAGTCTGCGTATTCAAGCAAAACTGGCTCAAATGAATGCCTCACTGTCATTTGCCAGTTCATCATACGTTTTCAAAAGGTACAGTTTATGGGCACATGTACAGGTTGCATTACAAGTTGCAAGAGAGACATGGAAAATGAGAAAACAATTTGATCCTGTATTGGCCATTATTGTAAACTGATGTAACAGCTACCAGATGGCCGGAGAGGCAGTAAAACCGCCATTGTGCAAAAGCAATTGGCACAGCAAAATGCATTCAAACAGAAAAGTCTGAAAAAAAGAAATCCTGGCCTGTTATCAGCATCCCCTTGGAAGACATGATGTCCATTGTAATGTTGGAAACCATGCTTCCTGCCAACAAGTGCCTCCTTTAACTGAAAGCTAAACACGGATCCCTGCCTTGATGCATAATGGTGTTGGGTCACAGATTGCCACCATTTGAACCAGTTGAACCACTTCTACAACAGGTTTGAGGCTTGAGCTCCAGCTCCAGCCTCAAATGGCAGTGGTCTGTCCACCACCCCCGGCTGTTTGCGTGCCTGCCCTACCCCCACCTCCCAGCCTCTCCAGCTCTGCATCCCGGTCGACACCCAACGACCTAAGCCACCATCACCTTACGCCCTGCCCCCGCCTGACGCCTCCTTGCCTGTGCCTGTTGAGGTGTCCACGACTCTGGCAGCCTTGACAGGGACATCAAGAAGGTGGTCATCCCCCAGCCCCCACCCCCACACCCCCTCAATACCAGTGCAACACTCACCTCCACCATCACTGGCTATCGTACCCTCACCATCACTGGATATTGCACCCCTCCCCCACATGGCGACCACGAACGATGAGGTGACAACGACCTCAGTCAACAGCCATCAGACACACAGATCCCAGATGCACCCTCCCCCTCACATCACATCACATCAGATCAAGTAAGAGCTCAACTAAAGAAACTTTACCTCAATAAGGCAGGGGCCTGACAGACTGTGTCCAAGGCTACTCAATGCCTGTGCTGCTGAACTGGGGGAGCCACTGAAGCACATCTTCAATTTGAGTCTACGCCTCGGACAAGTTCCAACATTGTGGAATACATCATGTCTCACCCCCGTCCCTAAGAAGCCACACCCTAGTGAGCTTAATGACTACAGACCTGTCGCTCTAACATCACATGTGATGAAGACAATGGAGCGACTGGTCTTAGGTATGCTCAGACCCCAGGTACGCCATGCACTAGACCCGTTACAGTTTGCATACCAGGAGAAAGTGGGCGTGGACGATGCCATCACTTATCTTCTACACAGGACACATTCTCACCTAGACAAGGGGAAAAGTGCTGTGATAATCATGTTCTTTGATTTCTCAAGTATGTTTAACACCATCCAACCCCTCAGACTGGGAGACAAGCTCTTGCAGATGGGTGTGGATGCTCACCTGGTAACCTGGATTACAGATTACCTGACCGAGCGACCACAGTTCGTCAGACTGAAGAACTGTCTCTCTGACACTGTGATAAGCAGTACCGGAGCACCACAGGGAACTGTGCTCTCTCCAGTCCTGTTCACCTTGTACACATCTGACTTCTGCTACAACACCGAGTCATGTCACATGCAGAAGTTTTCTGACGATACTGCAATTGTGGGGTGTATCAGGTAAAAGCAGGAGGAGGAGTACAGGAGCCTGGTGGAGGACTTTGTGCAATGGTGCAAACTCAATCACCTTCAACTCAACACTTCAAAGACCAAGGAGATGGTGGTGGATTTCTGCAGGTCTAAGCCTACTCTGCTACCAGTCTCCATTGATGGGGTCAATGTGGAGGTGGTAAGCACCTACAAGTATCTGGATCTCCACCTGGACAATAAACTGGACTGGTCAGCCAACACTGACGCACTCTACAAGAAAGGGCAGAGCAGGCTGTACTTCCTGTGGAGGCTGCGGTCCTTCAATGTGTGCAGCAAGCTCCTCAGGATGTTCTACCAGTCTGTTGTTGCCAACGTCCTCTTCTATGCAGTAGTATGCTGGGGAGGAAGCACAAATAAGAAGGATGCTGGGCGACTTGACAGGCTGGTAAGGAAAGCTGGCTCTGCAGTGGGAGCTGAACTGGAGTGCATCACTTCAATATCTGACAAAAGGACCCTGAACAAACTGATCAACATCTTAGACAATGAGTGTCATCCACTCCACAGCACTATTGTAATAAAGAAAAGCTTGATCAGCTGGAGACTTCGCTCACTGCCTTGCACAACACACAGACTGAGGAAGTCATTTGTCCCCAGGGCCATTGAACTGTTCTCCGCATAGTCTGCATGCTATATTAGCACATATGCATAACCCCTCCCTCCATGCCACAGCCGAATTGTGGCCACACTTATACCTTTTTTTATATAGTTATATATATATAGTTTTTTCTATAGTTCTTTTTATATTACCTTGCCTACTCGCTGATATGTCCATATTTATTTTATGTTGGTCTCTAGACTTTATTCTTGCACTGTTGGACTTACTCATTTGCACCATCACCATGACACTCACTCACACAGAGCACCTTACCTTACTATATGCACAGAGAATCACAGGCTCAGTCCCTGCCTCAGTCATTGCAAGCACCTCTTGATTAATCACCCACTATGTGGATACTGTTTTTAGAATTCATTTAGATTAAGTGTTATTTAGTATAATTTGTATTTTATTTAGTATATTCTTTATCTTCTACTGTCCTTATTGCTTAGTTGTGTTTTATATATTATATACTTTTAATTACTTTTTTCTGCTGTTAGTGAATGTGTGTGTGATGTCTGTATGCTACTGAGACCTTGAATTTCCCCTGGGGATCAATAAAGTATCTATCTATCTATCTATCTATCTATCTATCTATCTATCTATCTATCTATCTATCTGTCTATGTATCTATCTATCTATTTGCCAGGGCAGATATATCCCAGTATGGCAGCCATCCTTATGACTCATTATGTCCTCCTTGTCTTTTAACCAATAGGACTTGTTCTACAACATTTGTGCTGTTATTCTTACCAGATCCAAGATCAATATTGCCAGTTCACAAGGCTCACAAAGCTCACAAGGGAGTGATCACAAACATTGACTTCTCAGATAAAGTAGCCTTTATCACACTAGGTGCATGCTGCCACGGCCTACAGCAGTGTTTGAAAAAAGAATTAGTGGAACACACACCCAAACAGACATGCTTGTTAGGATGACATATATTAAACTAATGAAGAGTAGCCGCCCACTCCTTTCTCTTTAAACTATTTATTGACATTGTCTGATAAAGGCTGTCTGCAGAAACATTGGTCAACACCCAGTTGAAAGGAAAAGTAATGTGTAGTTGTTCTTCTGCAGAGGTGTTTCCCAAACTGTGTGTCATGACAGGTTCTAAGAGCCTTAAGACTTCCTCATGCGCGCCAATGGAAAAATCTATATTTAGTTATTTTTTGGTGTGAATAATAATCTAAATGGCTGAAATCTTAGGCTATGGTGGCAGACCATGAGCCATGAGTTTCCATAGTAACTATAGTGTCCCATGAGAGAGAGAGAGAGAGAGAGAGAGAGAGAGAGAGAGAGAGAGAGAGAGAGAGAGAAAACATTTGTGAAACACTGTCAGGGGGCGAAGAGATGCCTCAAACAGGTGGAGTGGATCGAGCTAAGCCAGGATTCCCTCCCTAGTAGTCAGATGGAGAAAGAGGTGTCACAGGGGTCGTCCAAAATAGCCCTCCGATGTAGGAGTGGGTGAAGAGTATCATGGCCTACTGGCTAGTTTATCAGACTGGGATGTGTGTATGAGAAGGAGAGGAAATGCTTTAGGCAAATGTGCTGGAGGAAGTGTAGATGTTAGTGGGTGTACTTTAGAAGTTATTTGGGAGTACTGTATATTGGAGAAGGAGATGTTTCTGCAGAATGCATGGGCACTTACACTAGTCAATATTCTATGGTCATCATGCACCTCAAGTTTAAGTTCAAGTAGTTTATTGTCATGTACTCATAAAAGAAATTATAAGTAATGAAATTCTTGTGCTCAAGAGCCAGCTCAACTTAAAACAATAAATAAAAAAAGTAGTAATTAAAAGTCCACCTTCACGCTAAAAACAAATTGTGGGAATGTTTTTACAGGACTTGCATAAATGTTGTTTTTAAAGCAGCTCTCTGTTAAGGAGGCATTCATCAAAATATTCGTTCAGAGGCCACAGACTGGATTACTGGATATATCTGTATAACTAAGGGCTCCTCCAAAAGCCATCCTACTCCAATGAAAGACTAGCCTGAAGATTGGCCTGTGGGTGCCTTGCCTAGTCAGACAGAAAAACTAATTCCTACACACTCCACCCCGTCGCTAGTCTGAAACAGGGTTTTATTGCAAGTGTGCAACCCCTGCAATACATCACTGAAAAGTGCTTGTCTGTTTGTACTTGAGTCAGCATTTAGGGAACCAGACAATCATGTTGTAAAGAAGTAATGAAAAATTACCCTACAGTGCAATTGTGTAACTGGACATTTATGTTATTGCTTTTTTAATTGAAGATGTCACTGTAGACTAGCCTAGAAATCTAGACGCACATCTAGATTACATTTGCTGCCAGGGCTAGTCTAGCAACTCTCCGTTGGCTTGTGAGCTCCAGAAATCGAAACTTAATCAGGCCAATGAAATCGTGTATAGAGTTGTTAGGTGGGCTTAACATAATGATTGATGGCAGAGTTGCAACGGTTTGGCTTGAATTCCCTGCTACTTGAAAACAAATAAGATGGATGTTGCTGCTGGCAAACAGTGTGACACGAGTTAAGCTTTTATTAAGTAGGCAAACGTTTGAACTAGCCAACTAGCTCCGCTGGTGGGAAACGCATGGGACTCATAGCGCTGCCGCTGTCCTATTGCGTGCAGAGGGAATTTGAAAGACAACTGATTATCCCGCCCCTCGGACTGAGCACTGCGAACGGTGAGTGTCCAGACCCTACATTTTAATGTGGGTCTGGCTCGTCAGGCTAACTGTAGACTATATTCCATTAGATTGTCACAAATGTGAGGCATAGTACAAATTACACATTAATGAATTCATTCATTCATTCATTCATTCATTCATTCATTCATTCATTCGTTCATTCTTTCCTTCATTCATTCATTCATTCATTCGTTCATTCATTCATTCAACCTTTACTTATTCTCAGAGGTTCATTGAGGGATAGTCTCCATTTTCAGTGAAGCTGAGATATGGGTCAGGGAAACTCATGGCCTTAGCTCGTACACGTCAGTCTGGTGGCAAAGTGACAACTTGCTGTCTTTCCAGTGTGTGACTGGGTTAAAGCATTGCAAATGAATGCACGTTAACTGACAAACATGGATCATTTTACAGTTCTTGTAATGAGCACTGAGATTAAATCTGACAGTGTGGAGTTACTAGTCTAACAGAGTTATTTATGTGTTGGAAGTCTTTTACCCATGGTGGCTGTCTGAAGGAGAAAGATTGAGGAACATTAATCTCTTTTACAGTATAAAGAGGAAAAAACGCACGCACATCCCGATCTAATCCTGGGTGCTGGACAAAACACTTAAGATGAGAGAGAGGGGAAAAAAGTCCGCAACACCAGTATATGCTCCACGGTAATTAAACTATAACTATAACTTTTTTTTTTATGACACCCTCTGTATGCACGCCAAGTTTTGTGGAATTCCGTTCATGGGGGCCCCAACCGGTATTTAGTGTTACTATACACCAAACTCTCTCACATTGGGAGCATATGTTCACTGGTTTATAATTATTTATTATTTCTAAATCATTATGTTGCTAAGGATATGTCGACAGTACACATTTGTGACAAAAAAGGCTGTTAGGTGTTCTTACAGGTGTTCTTACAGGTCTGAAATACTATATGGCTTCATTATGTTGGGTTTCTAGTTATAAAATGACACATTTAAAAATTAAAAAGCACGGTCTTAGGTCAAAACACCTTAACTGTGAAGGTTATAGATATTGTATCGATTATTCTGCCTTTGGCGCATCCCCGGTTGAATTAAACCATTGCAGAGCATATGTTCACTGATAATTGACCATTTATAATTATTTATTATTTCTAAATCATTATGCTGTGCTAAGGATATGTCGACAGTACACATGATTGTGACAAAAAGGCTACAGGTGTTCTTACAGGTGTTCTTACAGGTCTGAAATACTATATGGCCTAATTGGGTTTCTATTATGTTGGGTTTCTAGTTATAAAATGACACATTTAAAATCTTAGGTCAGAAGGTTGTGCCATAGATATTGTAGTCGATTATTCTGCCTTTGGCGCTCTCTCTCATCCCCGGTTGAATTAAACTGACTCATTGCGGCAGATGTGCACATCTTTGCTTGCCAAATGCAATGCTTTGATTCCATCCTAATCCTAGTCCTCCGGTCCACGACTCCGGCATGAGCAGCATGGGCAAAACCAATTTAACAGAAAAATGAATGATGGCCTATTAACTGGAGGGCCAATGAGTAATTTCAATATACTTGGATAAGCACAATGCAACCAATTTGACGTAGGCTAGCCTATCATATGCAGACCGACTTCTCGATACAAGAATGATTCAGCAACCTCTCATAACCTACAAGTTCTTGAGGACATCTGTCTTAAATAATCCAATCCAGTTTCGGTATAGCCTATTCATTGCAAATACATCTACTACTGCATTTTTTTTCTGTATGGCGAAATAAATTTTTTGTCTTCGTCAACTGAATTGATTTGGGCATGTCCCTTTAAAACTTTGGAGGAGGCTGTCAACGAAAAACTTGGGAAAGAAATTTGACCTGGGTTTTACTAGTCGCTGCTGAGCGCTGTCACACCCCCTGTCTGTCACTGAAAGGGGCTGTGTTGTCAGCTGGCAGGCACCAGCGCTGGAGAGCCATTAACTGAATGAAACATTCGCATGCGTTTTTAGTGGCTAGGTGAGGTAGCCTATCGAGTGACAGTGACGGTAATGAGATATAATCTCTTTGGGGAAAAAGGCATCTTGGCTATTCTCTATCCGAGTCCGACTGGATTGCTAGGAAATAACATTTACCGTCGCACGGTGGTTTGATAGAATTCTTTTATGTATCCTTAAAAAATGTCTGTGATTTTCTTTCATCACGCTGACCAATTAATGCAATCGATATCAAGCTAACCAACATCATTGGCATCACTAGGACGGCCGGATACTATTCCACATCTCCAGTGGAACGAGTTACACTGCAAGAACTGGGTAAGCGACAAACTTGACATTCTTCTTATAGCAAATCGAATGCTGTGCGCTGAGCGTTGCCGGTGACCGGTGAGTAGGTGTTACGCATTGTTATAACTATCACACAGTGATCAGTGACAGATCAGTTGGCAATGCATTGCAAGACATCCACACTGATAATTCAGATAGCCGTCTCCTGTCGCTCACATTCAACTTGTTGCATTTGACTCGTTTGAGACGTGTGAGGTAAGGGCATCTGGCTCTGATGGGTTTGAACCCTCATATTAACATCTCATCAGACGCTAAACTAAAGTTACAGAACAACCAAGTTGCAGACGTTTAGAATATTATGGCTCACACGTATGTGAGCTGACCTGACTCTACTGTAAAGGCAAGTGAGCATTTCATGTCACGAAATAATGCTGTATTTTTGTTTGGCAAATGTTATTTAATACTTTGTCTTGTTTAGGCCTTTGCTTAAATTTTGTTGAATGGTAGCTAAACACTGGACAATTTCTTTAGATCTAAAGACGTGAGCGAAGTGTGTAGCCGAGAAAGCTGAATTATGTTAGATTAGGCAACATCAAGACACAACGTGAATACGTTGAGTAATATTCATGAGTGTCCTCGCGATTTGAGCACACAGCGGGGTCTTCTCACACCTGGCCTGAGTGGAAAGTTGAAAATCAGTCAGTATTGCCAGGACTGTATTCGGGTTAGACACTGGGGAAATCTATTATTACAGTTTCTTGTTTGTTCCATCCATTCTGGATCATTGTGGCTGTTATTTTTGAAGTCAAGTGTAATATTTTCTTGCTATGTCTTGCTTAGTTGCGTCTCTTGAATACATCCTTTACCTAGACTGAAATGCTTTAACCAAGGTCTCAACACAGCAGCAAAGTATCAGATCAGGACGGGATCCGCAGCATTGTCAAAGGGCACTCCGAATGTGGTCCTTATAATAGCAACACAAACCACTGGTGCTGTCTTGATGCCTCATCAGGGTTTGGTTGCTTTAGGGTTACTACTGTTGCTGTGTTATTCCAACAGCTGTAGAGCAGTGAGTCATATAGGGGTAATTTGGAGGTCTGGTGGTGGCGGGGTGCAGATATTGTCCACGTTTGGTTGTGTAAAAATTCCCCAGCAAATCCTGTGCAGTTGTCTATGCACTTCACATTTGATGAAAGGGACTGCACCCTTGTTTGTTTCAAGCAAATGGCAGTGCAGAGCTTTGGCGTCCACTGCACACAATGTGCTGGGAGACATAGCAGTTTCACAGAGATAGCACCAGTGGTTCCCTGCCTGGTCATGCTAAATGAGCTAAACAGGTGAAAAGGCTTGGGCAACAGCTGTCATTTTCAGGATGCGTGTACAGCATATATCTCTCCTTCTCTCTCACACTCTCCATATGTGTGTGTGTTTGTGTGTGTGTGTATCTGTGTACTGTATGTCAGTGTGTGTTTGTGAGTTTTTGTGTGTGTGTTGTGTGCATAGATTCCAGGTAGAATTAAAGGGATGATTAGTGTCCGTGTCTGACACAGTAGTTTTTAGATGTCCAAAATCCCGATGATTAGGCCGTAGACCACACACTGCCTACCCCAAACAGCTGCCCCCAGTTCATTATTTTGGGGGTGAGGGTGGGGGAATGGCCCTGCCGCTTTGAAATCAATCTCTTTCACCCTCCCCCATGTCTTTAAGTGACCTCTCATTATATGTGAGTGAGTCAGAATGAGTTTCCTCTCCTCTCTCCCTGGCTCACATAGCTTAGCAAAGTTACTGCTGATGACCAGCAGCAGTTTGAGTGAATGGTGTCCCCTGACCTGGTTGTTGGGTCCTTTAAGGATTGCATGACTGGTTTGATTATGATGATATGTATGTGACTGCTCGTCTGTCCGTGTGTGTTTTTCTCTGTATGTGTGTGTGTGTGTGTGTGTGTGTGTGTGTGTGTGTGCACGCGTATGTGTGTGTGCGAGTATCTGGTGTGTGTTGTTTGTGTACATGTGCAAAATGTTTGTGTGTTTTGGTGTGTGTTTCAAAGCTTTCACAAACATTTATCCCCATCCTAACAGCCTGCATAATTAGTTAGCCTACCCAGCAGATGTTTTGCAGCGAGAAATGTGTCAGCCTTTTGGTTGTTTCTCTGTTTCATATGAAAGTCAGGTGGACGCGCACCTGTGGGGCCTCGTCGTTCGCAGCTCTGAGCGCTGAACACAGTGTGGCTCTCACTCTCCTCATGACTGTTCTCCCCAAGCACTGTGACAGGCTGGCCTGTCTTCTTTTCACCAAATCTTGCTTTGGACACAGTTGGCAAAACATCCCCTGGTGTGTGTATGTGTGTGTCTGTGTGTGTCTGTGTGTGTGTGTGTGTGTGTGTGTGTGTGTGTGTGTGTGTGTGTGTGTGTGTGTGTGTGTGTGTGTGTGTGTGTGTGTGTGTGTGTGTGTGTGTGTGTGCCATGGCTGAGGAGGGGATGTCTGTTCTGTTGGCCAAAAACAACAACCTTTCAAAATGAATAACGCTGGAGATTCTGCCATGCAGGATCCATTTCAGTGAGCCCTAAATAGTCTATGGAATGAAGGGAGAGACCACTACATGTTGCGAATAGATGGCCCACCGTTTTCAAATGTTGCACTTTCTGTTTAGTCTTCAATTTCCTCAACTCTAAGTACTCTCACATGCTTGTAGAGATGAAGTATAAATTATTTAAACCATATTCATCCATGGATAATATCTCCCAAATGGTTCAGAGGCAAATTTTGTATCTAGAGAAGGCGCTCACGTAAGTGAGTAATAATTGCAGCAAATCCTTCATGGACTAATGGTTTGCCTTATAAAGGAGCCAAGGAAAAGGACATGTTTGGTTTCAATTATACACTCTATTTCAGACCTTGGCATTCATTATACGGGGCCTATTATCGTTCCTATACCAGGGTGCGCAATTATCGGACAAACACTGCCCTCACAATCCAAAAGAAACTCAATGAAGCTGTTGAGCACTCGAGTTTGTTATGAGTTAAAATTATGTTTTTTTTTAATTAATAACATACTGGAATCCAGTTAGCTTTGGGGTTGTCATGTGAAGGACAGGTAATCCCCACTAGACACTCTGCTGTTCATCATGTAGTTCTATGTCCAGGTTGTGTCCCCAACAGAAACTTTCACAGTGCAATGTGGCCACTTTCCACTTGATGGACTTGAGTGGCAGCAGGGGGGAGAGAGAGGGGATGCTAACACCTACATTATCTGTTCCCTACTATAGGCTTCTGTGCATCTATTTTAGGCTGCTGTTTAGGTCTGGGCAACCCCCTCACACACACACACACACACACACCTCCCATCACTCCCTCACCCCCAGCCTCCTCCTAACATCCTTTGCTTTGCTTTGTAAGTATGAGTCCATTGCGAGAAGAGATGGAAACTCACAGAGCTTTGTTGGATACAGTGGTGAACCCCCTCCCCAACCCACATTTCATCGCCTCTAGAAATACACGGATGATAAATCTGAAGGGCCAACAAAGCACTCCTCCTCCCTTTGTCACACAGCAGCCACTGTGCCAGTTTAATAGTGGCATCACAGATACGGAACCATATTTAGGGGACACTCAGGAGACCGTGCTCTTAGCTGAGGCCTATCACAACTGAACCTCTTCCAAAGTCCTAAGATACACAAGAGATGTACTATGTCCAGCGTGTGTAAAGACACAGTACAGTAGAATAGTACAGAAGTGGTGTGAGAGTGGCTGGAGAACAACAGCTATCTCCTCTCTGCTTTCTTTGGGTTCTGCATAGTTAAAGGTCCGTGATTCGGTTTTTATAAAATGTTAAAGGTCGCTGATATTTGAGCTCCACAGCCAGTCAAATTACACCCTTTCCCTCTGTGCTCCCAGGGCACCATTAGTGACTGGCGGGGCTTGGCTGTGGCTTGGACCGAACCACTATGTTTGTTACCCCTTTTGTGGAGCCAAGCTTGTGTACAAACCCTGTGCACTGTGTAGCCTGCACTCTTAAAACGAATGTGTTTTCCATATCTGGACACAGAGATGTGTTAAAAGCAACGCAAGTTGTGTTGTTTTCAACACATTCATTTTAAGAGTATGTTGCGTACGAACACTGCGTTTTTATTTATTTATTGTTTTAGTGCAAATGCTAAACAGAAAGCCAGAGCACCATAAGGTGTAGTGTCCTGAGTTTGCCTACAATGTGTGGATCTGCGTGTGTGGACGTTCTTGAATCAAGTCTTTTGAGTGGAATCTCAGCAATAAAGAGCATACATTTATTGATCCTATGTCTAGTTCAGAGGCACTGTTCCTACATACTTAACCCCTTGCAGTGCATCTTTAAAAAAAACTCTATCTATCTATCTCTCTCTCTCTCTCTTTCTGTCTCTCACTCATGTACACCCACGCCCAATCACCTCATCAATGCCATTCTTCATTAGCTCAAAACACTCAAGTTGCCTTATAAAAAATGTTATGAAACATTTCATCCTGAATATATCTCAAATGCCAGTATGGAGAGGCATGCAGGAGGGCATGCGTGGGTTGAATACACATGGTGGGCTCATGATGCCTGTATACCTGTAGTCAGTAAATGTATTTTTGGCTTTTCAATATACTGCATACTCATCATCATAATTTGACCCTCTCATGGAAAGGTTTGCTGGATATGGCTGTTCACTGTGTGTGCTAGTCTAGGCAGATCAATTCAGTAGAAAATAAGAGGGGCCCATAACCAAAGGGTATTGAAATAATTCCTGCTTGAAACGCATGTATTCATATGACATAACTTCACTATAACATTAGGCTAAGTACGCAGCGAGATTCTGAACACATTTCTTGGAATTGTAGCATTCCACATTTCTAGGAATGTCTATGTCAATGTGCAATTGAAAGTTGGACTCACTTGATAAACAGCACAGGTTACAGTGACACCATCTCAGTTTGTTTAACCATAAATTGTCATTGCCATTGCATGCCTGTAATACCTGGCATTGCACTATGTAACTTTAGTGTAGCGCACCGTACTGTTTGACTCACTCTGGTACCCCTTTAGCATCAGTTTTTAACATGCAGGGCAGTCTGATAGACTTTCATGGAACCACTCAAATTGCTTTTTACTCACCGTTGTGGTGAAACAGCTTTTGTTCGCCCGAGGCTACTAATCCACACACACACATTTACAGTTAGCCTTGGGTGTTACAGTTAGCCTTGGGTGTTACAGTTAGCCTTGGGTGGAAGAAAAACCCACACAAAATCTGATAGGCATGTTTAATAGGTAGGTAATACTATTAGACACTATTTTAAAAAGAAAACATAAACATATCACTCTATCTGTTCATGAATTTATATGGGACAAATATACCCCACCCTCCCCCCAATGTTGACTCGGCCTTGCTACACATTTGCTACACACACACACACACACACACACACACACGCACACACAAAAGGCGCTAAATGACTACCTTGATACCAGACCCTTGAGTACAATTCTTCTAACACATGTGACTGTTGAATTGACAAAATAAAAATAAAAAACAAAGAGATAAGACAATACATAAAGCAATACATAAAGCAACAGACAATACATAAAGCAACAAAAACATGTTCGGCAGGTAGAGTTCACAACAATGATTGCCTAGCTGTTGTCCCTTGTCCAAGAGATTATCCTAGATGAGTTGCACAGTTGTATGGTCAAGGTTGACAATGTTGACAAGACCACTGAGTACAATTCATACACCGTGTTGCTTTGACAAACAGTTAACTGTAAATCAGTATCATAGCTGTTCTGCTGTAGCTGGGGCTAACATCTCGTGTGGGGAATTTAAATGAGGGAAAGTGTTTCAGATTGCTAGAATTGTTTTCACATTTGTAAAGAGCTTATTAGAAGGCTACCATTAATGATGTAAGAGAATACTTACAGAGCACTTGAAATTCTCTCTGGATTGTGTGTGTGTGTGTGTGTGTGTGTGTGTGTGTGTGTGTGTGTGTGTGTGTGTGTGTGTGTTTGTGTTTGGCAGTTTTTGAACAACTGATCTGATTTACTCTTTAAAGTCTAATACAGTCACATCCTCTTAGGTCTGTAGTAATGAAGTGTTATCAGTGGCTGGTAGATGTCTGTGAAGAGAAGCCAAGTGCAGTGACTTCTGATTGATTGCTCTTCTCTGACACATACTTGATCAGTATGCGTAGTCAGTAGCTTTAAAACTGTTGCCAAATGGTGCTTCTTTCAAGATGCTTGTGTGTAACCTAGGTCATCTGTAAGGCATCACAGCTGAGCTTGAAAAGATTGAGAATGTAGACTGGCAAAGACCTGCTGTAGCCCTAACATCTAGTCAATAGCATTACTTGACCACTTTGTAATTGACCACTTTGTCATTGTCATTATTTTATTCCCTTTATCTGTGTCCTCCTCATTGTGCTTCTGTTCATGTAAGTAATATAAATAAGGCTTTAATTAACAACAACCATTCAGAGTTGAAAGTTTGTAGATATATGGCAACTTATGTTCAGCTCACTTTCATATTATGCTATTGGTCACCGTCACATCTCAAACAACACAATGGCACTGGTGAATCTAAAAGCAGCTGTTAACACCCCAAGCTGTGACTTCATGTGAGCCAGCTGTCTCTTCCCAGTCCTCTGGAGGTGTCTGAAACCCATTCTGGTGTCTTATCTGTGTTCTAACAGGCTAATCTGAAGCGGCTCTCCTGCTGGGATGTCCAAAACCCAGAGGTCGGCGTCCAGGTCTCGCTCCCGCTCAGCGTGCCGCTCCAGGTCGCACTCATACTCCCGCTCTCGCAGCCGCTCCCCGTCACGACCCAGGAAGCGGCGTTACAGGTACCCGCGCACCTTATACGCGTCTCTGTTCTCGGCCTCGGCAAGATGACATGTGCAGGTCCTTTCTCTGGTTGATAGAAGGGCATTTCGCTGAGACAGCTGCGAACCAAATTGTGTCAGAAAAAGTTATCCACTACAATGAAGTCCACAGGATGAGTGATAACACAAACACAGGACTTTATTTTTGTGTGTGTGTGTGTGTGTGGGGGTGTCCTCCATGCAAACCCTTGGGTGTCAGAGTGTGTGATTAGTGGAGATAGGGGCCTTTTTAGCCTCTGGCTATTTTTGTCTCACGCCAGAGCATAAGGACGGACATAAACACTCCACACACACTAAACATGGCCCTGCCAGAACAGACAAATTGAAACATGATAACAGGGGCTAACTGAGTCCTGACAGGCATTCTCAAGAATGCGAATGGTCAGAAGCATCTTTTATCTGACAGTGAGGCATCTGTATTGTAGGAGATTAGTCTCAGGCCCAGGAGACCTCTAAGTTGGCATGTTCTTCATCTTAGTTTGATGTCAGACACTTCATTTAGCCAGTGCAACGTTGCCTGTCCCTCAAATAAGAGGTCCTTTACATGGTTAGAAAACTACAATATCATCTGTCATGTATTATTTGAAAAGCATATATATTCTATATGACTTATAGATTTTGACAGGGAATATGTGTGCTATAGAGGCGATTAATGTCACTTTTAATCTGTCAGTTTGGAAATAATCATTTTCTAAACTCTGTAATCACAGAGAAAGTTGATTTGATTAAAGAAATGCAATTTCTAATATCATCTGAGTAGGTATTTAATGAACTGTATTAACCATATGCCTGTTCCATGATATAAATCCGGTACCATTGTATATGGAGTGTTCTGCCTTGTTAAGGTAGAGGTGCGCACATCCAAAACGCAGGTGCAGGACAAAAGGGTCAGACAATCAAAAAACAAAATTGAATGTCCGCACACTTGCTCCCGTTTTGCTTTTTCTTTAATTTCACCAAGTGAACGTTTTCGAGCTACACGCTCTTCATCAGACTTGAAAAAGCAAAACGGGAGCAAGTGTGCGGACATTCAATTTTGGGTGTTCTGCCTTGTTAGCATAATTTGTCCAGACAGCTGTTCTTTTTTCCCTTGTTGCATAAGGTTTAATGTTAGTGGAGGGGTGTGGACTACTCCTATTAGGCAGGAATCACTTTGACTGATTTCCTCTGGTAAAGCCATGGCTTTCATTTGTGGTGTGCTGAATTTCACTTCAGTTGCACAGCTTATGCAACAGCTTGTCAAGATTCTCACTGGACTTTGTATCCAGTTGCTAGAAGTCACTGGAGTGCAGTTAATGTGAACCAGGGGTTGTGGCCACCCCGTGTCTTTATGTTTTCGCTCGTGAATGTAGACTATTGAAAACGGCCTCTGATGTGACACACACACACACACACACACACACACACACACATGCACATATAAGCTTTTGCAAGTCTCGGTGGACAACACCCAGCAACAGTGCTTTCACCTTATCTGATAGTGTGTGAATGGGAGAGGGCTGTCAGCAAGCTCAGCTGTTGAATTCCAGAGGGCTTATTTGCAAAGGAAAATTTGTTTTTGGCGTGACCACTTTCCTGTTGCTACCTTGGACAGAAAAGACCTTCCATGGGTGGTGTGAAACTAGTATAGCAGCACTTTCGTCCACGATCAGCATCAACATGGTGGGGATAAAGAGTGTCCTTGGGCTCTTTTGTGTGCCAGAGACAAACCTCATGCATAGTCATGATGGATATCGGCCCAGTGTAGCCTGCAGTCAAGATGATCTGCATTATGCTATCTTAAATCACAGAACAAGTAACCTCAAAATAGCCTGGGCTAATTATTTAACCCAAGGTAATTCAGAACATATGCACGTGAGCTCATTTCTCCATTTGGAGAGGGCATAGAAAAGCATTCCTACAAGTGCCTACAACCAAATACGGGTAGGCGCCGTCCTGGGCTAACGTCTTCTCTAATGCAATAAGATATTATGATTGGGTAGTAGAATGAGGTAAGAAGAAATAATTGAATCATCACAAATTTGTCTGGAGTGAAAAGGCCAATATAATATAATATAATATAGTATAATAATAGCATAAAAAAAGAGTCTGATAATGAATGAATTATAATGAATCCTCAAGCTGCAATACTGTCATCTGGCAACAAGTGAAAATGTGATCTGTGCTTTTAAACATAGATAAGATTCTTCCGTGTACTACTCACTAAATTGCAGCTTTTCATTGAGGTTTCTGGACAAGGCAAGCCTAGAGTAACTGGCAGACAGTGAGTCCTCCCCTCTCCGTCTTTCCCTCCCTCTCCTCTCTCTCTCTATCACTCTCCCTCTGTCTCTCTCTCTCCTTTACTCCCTGTCTGTCGGCGTCTCACTTTCTATGCTGCGCACTGGCGGTTTAGAGTAGAAATGTTTCCCATATGGCCCATGTGACTGTCTCTTTCCACTGGCTGTGCTGGAGCGCTGCATGAGAGATGCACAGTCTCTGCTGGCGTTCCCTGGGACTGTGTGCAATGCTCCCGTCTACGCTCCCATTACCTTCTCCTCGTTCAGTCCAATGAAAAAACGCACGGGGTGAGTTTGGTGTTTGCGTTTCAAGCTCCCATGCATCGGGAGCCATTTGTTTTTTTTAAGGATGATGACCGATTGACTGGTTGATCATTATGCGCTAGATTTATAGGCTTTGAGAAAATGTGGAAGTGTTTGTTTCCCTGGTTGACAGTCTGTTTTGTAAGGGAAAGATGTGTACATGCAATCTTAGTGTGGCCATTTTGGTTAAAAGTTTTTCTTTTTAGGTTGTGGATCTAAATTATCCGTTCATTTTGTATTTTATTCCGAACGCAAGTTTAACGCTGTGCTTTAGTTGATAATCAACCGGTGTCAGTGGATATAGTGGCTCTTTGGGATTTTGGAATGGAGATGGAAATTAAGTTGTTGGTTGATTAATGGTGAATGTAAATCCATTTAGGTAAAACTGAAGGAGGGATAGGAGTTTGAGGTGGGATAGCCCAGCTATATAATTCCTCTGTGATTGAGGTCTGTGTGCTTTCGATGCTCAATGACTTTTGGTGTGTGTGGTGCAGCAGAGCCACTGTGTGGCCACTTTGGATCCTGCAGGCTTCATCAGAGCCATCATGCCTGTTGCTTTTTCATTTCCTCTGCTTTCTACTTCAGTAGTGCTTCAGTAACTGCCCCCACAAAAAAAATCTATGTGCATATTCATAATAACCTGCTTGTACTGAATGTATGTCAGCACACATATTTACATATACAGTAGGTGTATATTCATTGTTGTAGTCTGCGTGTGTGTGTGTGTGTGTCTTTGTGTGTGTGTGTGTGTGTGTGTGTGTGTGTGTGTGTGTGTGTGTGTATGTCTTTGTGTGTGTCTGTGTCTGTGTCTGTGTGTGTGATTGTGTGTCTATATGTCTATAAGATTATGATGCAGAACATGATGTTATCTCCAGCCCTTTTAACTTTAGGTTTATGTATGTCTTTCATTGGTTTTGGTCTCCTCAGTTGTGCTTTCCTTTTGCCCCCCTTTTTGAAGCTCTAGGTCTCCCTCGCGCTCCAGATCCCATTCTCCGGCTCACAACCGGGAGAGGAATTACACCCGGGAGTACCAGAACAACCGGGAGTTTCGGGGCTTCCGAGGCTCTCGACGGCCCTACTTTCGCGGTCGAGGACGGGGCTACTTCCCCCGCGGCCGCTTCCAGAGAGGAGGCCGGGGCGGCAACTTCAATAACTACCGCAACAACAACAACTGGCAGAACTACCGGCAGCATCCCCAGCAGCAGCAGCAGCAGCAGCAGCAACATCAGCAGCAGCACAACAACTGCAACAGCCACAGTCCCAAGAGGGGGCGCTGTCGCTCCCCAAAGAAGCGCTCCGGCAGCCCGCCCTCACGCAGCTACTCCGATGACTCGTCCCGCCGCTCACGACACTCCTCCTCCTCCTCCTCGTCCGGGGCCTCCTCTTCCAAAAAGAGATCCGGCTCCCACGGCCACAAGAGGAGGCGCAGCAGGAGTGTGAAGGAGGACGCTGCAGCCACTGCCGCCTCCTCCTCCTCCAAGGAGACCCGGAAGGGAGCCGCCGATGGGGAGCAGGGAGTGGAGAACGCGGGAGGGCCGTCCACTGAGGCGGAGGTCGGGCCAGGGTCTGATTTGGGGGCAGGTGCAGGGGCAGGGGCAGGGGCAGGGGCAGAGGCAAGGGAGGAGGTGGGTTCTGGAGGCTGGCAGGCTGTGACAGAGACGAGTGACGCAGGTGGCCAGGGCTCGTCGCTGCCTGCCAGCCAGAAAAGCCCCTCTCCCAAAGGTTCTAATGCCACCAGCAATGGCACCCCCCTCTGGCAGGGCACTGACGGTGCAGCCCCCATAAAAAGTCCCCCTAAGAAAAGCCCCACGCCTGCCTCCACCGGATTTGGCTTCTTGTCAAAAGACAGCAGAGGAGATGACCAATCCATCTCCAGTGCATTTAGAAAGTAAGCCAAGTTTTTTTCTTCTTCCTCTCTCTCTCTCTTCCTTCTTGCTCATTTTCTCCCAATCTCTCTCTCTCTCTCTTTTTTTTTTTCTCCTTCTCTCGCTTCTCTTCCCCTCATTTCCCACTCTTTTTATGGTTCTTGGAAGAGAACGTTTCTCACGACAAAAATGTGTTTCAAATGTGTTCAAATGTGTTTTCTGTCTTGTATTAATCTCTCCCTTGCCTAAAAAAATAGCCTGCAGTGGATCGCAACGTAGATAAATATCGCTCAGAAATAGCTAGGCAGCATCAGACTGTTTACATTGCCTGAAGATGCTTACGACTGTTGGGCCAAAATAAGCATGTTTGTTAGGTGATTGTTTTTAGTTGTGTGTTTTGTGTGTTGTGTCGTGCTGTGTATTTTGACAGGATGAGAGCTGGGCTGGGCATGTCTTAACTAGCATAATCACTCCTGGGAGATAGTGGAGGCGTTTGTGTGCAGCTTGGATTAGTTACACTTCAAAGGCTTCTCCATAGCTGTTCTTGCAGCTGGGTTTGCCTTTTAAAGATCTTCACAGCACAATTATGCATTGTGTGCTGAACGGTGCTTAATAACAGTAATGTTGCTGAACAATGATTAAGAGAGACACATCATAACTCATGTCAGTGAATTTTGGTTCTTTCCAAAGCCTTTATCCAGCTGCTTTTGTTTTAAGAAGTCCATTTCAGTGTTAAGAACTTGCAGAATTTATAGGTAATTCATAGCTATATTTTATATTTTGCACCAATTTTTGCCATCAGTCCATTTTTAGTAGAGCTTTTGGAGGTATTTTCCATTTATCAGTTCATAACAGCCTCTGACCCAATTTATTTGTCAATTCCCAGGTTCCTTGAGGAACAGAAGAGCAAACAGCTCAGTGAGTTTGAGAATGGCAAGGAAGACAATACAGTCGAGGAGAACACTGACAGGAAAGAGAAGGGCAGTGGCAAGGCCACGGTTCATGTCTTTGAGAAAGGGCCCAACTTTAGCTCCAAGTTCTCGAGCCACAATGGTAAAGCAGCCAAAGAAAGGTACTCCTTTGAGGACTTCACCATTAAAGCCTCCTGCAACAACTACTCCAGGGGCCCTGCCTTTCATGGGCATAAGGAGAATGGAGAGGAGCATGATGATGATATTGATGATGATTATGATGATGATGAAAACGAGGAGGTGTTGAAATCCCAACATCAGATGACAGAGGCGGATGTCGAGGCGCCGAAGCGCAAAGGCAAGGCAGCGTTGTCGGCTCGTGAGCTCTTCGAACTGGCCTTCTTCCACGCCTCGCAGGACGCTGGTGACCTGGAGCTGCTTGAACAGCAGCTGTTCCCCAACCGCAAGCAGGAGCGGGCAGCCGCCGTGGCCGCCGCGCTGGTCCGCAGGGAGATGGCAGGGAGGCTGCAGGGAGGAGCGCTCTCCCCAGAGAAAGGCCCTAAGGCCCGGAGCAAGGACAAGGCCCCCTCCACTGTCACGGCCCCTGTCCAGACCCAGGCCCAGTCTCGGAGGCCAGCGGAGAGCTGGGGCTTGGACACACTAATGGGTATGAGGGAGAAGTCCCCGTCCAGGGTGATTGGGAAAAGGGGAATAGATGTGAGTGTGCGAATGGACTCTCTCGACGACAACATGTCAAGGTATGTTATTTTCAGTTTAATTTTATAACTTTACAATTTTATTTGTATAAATGTATATACTGAAAAACTGATTTTTCATATACAAATGAATGAATGTTATATTAGCAAAATCTTCACCTGACTGGTGTGTTATGTGCAAAGTACTAACTTTGGTTATAAAGCCAACTACATGTTCTTTAGGTATTATATATAGACTGTGAAGGCTTATTAAAACTCTGGTTGCAAACTATTTATTAATGGTTTGTACTAACAGTTTAATAATGATAACCTGCTCCCGTAGTTTTTACTGGAGAACTGGGGTGCTAACTGAAGGGGTGTTCTTGTGTTTGCCACAGCTCCAACAATGTTGTTGAGAGTGAGAGGCGTCTGGGTCGGGCCCAGCCTCAGCCTGCTAGAAAGGAGCCGGAGGTCCACTCTGCGGCCAAGCGCTCTCAGGCAGGCCACATCTGCCGCTGCTCCACCGATCTCTTCTCCCAGCACATCGTCACCATCATCCACAACGTCAAAGGTGTCCTTCAGCTTCACAAACTTCATGCCGTGCACTGCAGCAGATTATACACAAGCAGCACTGAACAACTCCAAACCACTCACACAGCTATAGACAAGGGCTAGGGCTAGGGTTAGTCTTGTAGACATGCTGATTAAAAGGATGTAGAGTAGCATTTATCCAGTAGGTTGTTGTACAAGAAAGATGAATGCCTATATTTAAATATGTGTGTGTCTGGAACACAGTTTGTGGCCAGATTTGAGGTAAGTGTTAGCCAGATAGTTATCTAACAATTGGCAAGCAATATTGCTTCTTAAGCCATGGAAATACTTTAGAAGGGATTACTATTGATATGTTCAAAAGCCATCCTTATTTATAACTGGTTTGAACTGTGTCTGTCAACACTAGTTTGTGACATAATTACTTTGATCTGTAAACTGAACACATACACTATGTGAATGCATGGCAAAATAAACAATTTCGGCTGTTTTTCTGGGCAGTTCTCACACCACAAAGCACTAGGTTCAAATGTTATCCTGAAATAACCCTATGCTCTGAGCTATAAAGTTTATAGGAAGAAGTCGTATAAAATGTGTGCGTTTAGTTTAATATGCAAAACCTTTCACAGAACACAGTCCCTGGTGGCTTTTGTTCTGCTTTTTCACACACTATTTACAAACATAATTCTGTTTAGCTGAGAATCTTGGTCTGAGGTCTACTGTCTATAGCCAAGAATGTCAGGCCACAGTTTTGTTAGTCCATGAAGAGGCATGTTGTCCAAGCCTGTCAGAATGACTGAATTCCCAGTAGTGTGTTTTTCTCTTTTGGGGGGGGCTTTGGGTTGTTTTTACAGTGCACTGGGTTAATGTTTGGCTTCCAGTGATATTTTTCTAAGATCTGCAAGCTGTCCAGATAGATGGTTATTTGCTCCATTGTAGCATCCAGTGACATACAAAATCAACTTATTTTGTGTTGAGTTAGGGATTATTGGGTAGGAACAGTAATATAAACATAGATATTTGTGGCATTGAGATGGTTTTGCCATTTTTAGATTTCATAAACTGAACAGATTCACTTCCCTTTTAAGGAATCTGTTAAGATGTGCCAGTAGTGTTATATTGGCCTTGACTCTGCTCCATGAAAAAACGTTTCATTGCTTTGAGTCAGAGCCTCATGAGCACAAAAAGGGTAAAATGAGAAAGGGCATTGAAAGCAATACTTTGGAGACTACATTTTTACAAAACCACATTTCCCTCTTGTTTCCCCCAGAAATACATAAACACACAGTATATGTGGTGGTGATCCAATAGGAACCCGATCACCGTGAGCTGTTTCTTGGGAACGCCGTGTAGTTCCACTGAAATAACACGATAGTCCCTGGGATACAAATCCCACACTGGTTCTGATCCTTTGCAATGGCCCTTCTAATGGCAAAGGTATTTAGTGAAGTCTTGAGAGCTGTCTTTAGTGCGGACCAAGTATGAGTTGGGCCACTGTAAACCTCCCCCTCTAAACTCTACCGTTGGGAGAGCCCATTCTGGGCCATCACATCAGTACAGCCCCAGGACCTCTGGTGTGAGGTTTGCAAGGTGTTACTGCTGTCAACTGCAAGGTGTAAAAAGGTGTGTTTCGCCCGCAGCACAACACTTCTCCTGCTCTGGGATGACTCTGACAGACAGATTCGCCATGTACCAGAGAAGAGCTGCAGAGAAGGAGATAATGAAGGCACGCAAAAGCCCAGAAATACACAGGTAGTTATGGAGATATGAACTTATGTTTGAGGTATTCAATCCAGCAGATGTCTGTTGTAACTTGGTGAACATACTAAGGTTAGTCCTATATTCCTTTGTTTGTTGATGTGCCTTCTTTTAAGGAAAAGACTAAAGAAACTAGAATTGCAAAATAGCAATGTATAATCTTTGGTTCTCCAGTCCAGTTTTTGTGCTAGAGAATGTAGGTGTCCTGCTTTTGATTTTAACTTAACAGTTTGTGCATTGCTTTTTTTTTCCCCAGGGAGAATTGATGTTTCTCCCAGTGCTTTTAAGAAGCACGCTCACCTGTTTGAGGAGATGAAAGACCTCGGGGAGAGCAGCTACAAGGTGACCCAACATTTTGAAATATGAAGGTTCTGTTTTGGAAAAGAATGAGAGGAATAAAGAAAAGCAAGTGAGCCAGAGCACAAGACAGAGCCAGGCAGCAGCCCTGCTCCCACACCTCTAGATGCTCCTCTCTCTCTCCCTCTCTCCCTCTCTAAGCCCTGTCTATTCTCTGTGGAGAGGTCCAAACAGTCTTAACAAATGTGCCCCAAAAACTCAAACAGATGCACATTCACTTGGTCGCATTTTTAAAGGCCCTCTCCTGGTATGGTTTGGTTGTTCTTTGAGGTAAAGCCTCAGAGAGGGAAAAAAAATAATGTTAAAACAAAAACATGAGGGTGGCAGCTGTGGATGCGAACCAAATGCTCCTGTGTGAATTCCACTCAAACGGACACTAAACAAAACACATAGTAAGTATTACTCAAAAACCTGACAAGAACAAACAACCTTGGGGTCAGACACTATCTTAGCCCTAATCTACTTTCAAGTGGTCTTGTCTTTGCCCATATCAGAGCATATTTTATGTGTTAGAGTATCTTATTGTATAAGAATGTTACAGTAGATTTTATTCTGTAAAAATAAAGTGTATTATTGATTCCAGTAATTCCACAGTATTCATGTTGCACGACTGTAAAGTTTTATGCTGCATGGGACTGAAATGCATTCAGACATCTCTCCTTTGTCCTGTGTGCTTGGTCATCTCTGACCAGGACTCTGTCCAGCCACATCATGTGTACTCAAGTGTTGTTGAAGGAGTATTATGCGTCCGACCGTCTCTGTCCGCCCATCACAAGTTCTGTCTGTCCAGGCAGCAGGGCTGCGTTTTGTATTAACCCAAAGTCTGGCCACATCGCTGTTCTTTTTGTTTCCCGCTGGCAGGCCAAAGGCAAAAAAGCCAAAGGCGACTCAATGGATCTGCGACAGGACATAGAGCGCCGGAAAAAATACTCCAGTCGCGAGACTGAGAACAAACATGAGCAAGGGAGAGACTCAGGAGAGTCCTCAGACTCAAGCCGAGAGAGATCCACAGAGAAGACATCCAAGCATCGCAGCAAACACAAGTAAGTTGAGTTAGCTCCAATCAGCTGTCATGATCCAGTCAAACGTCTCCTTAGTTTTTGCTTGCAACATAGCGACTTGTAGATAGATAGATAGATACTTTATTGATCCCCAAGGGGAAATTCAAGAACCCGCCTCAGATTTGCCCTTGAAATAAATACTTCAACTGAAGCCCATCTTCTCTCCTTTCCTCTCTTTGCCTCTCTTCTCCTTCCCCCTCCTCCTTTCTCCTGTCCTCTCCTCTGCTCTCCTGTTCCCACCAAGGAAAAGCAAGAAGAAGCGTGAACGTTCTCATTCTTCATCGTCCTCCTCGTCCTCCTCGTCCTCCTCTCATTCCAACCGGGCGAAAGACTACCCTAATGAGGGTGCAGGCCCCAAGGACAGAGGCTTCAACAAGGCCCGTCTGGGGCCCCGAGATCACGGGGGCCCCAAGGAGAGAGGACGGGGCCGTGGAGGCTTTGTAAGTCAGCCCCCGCCCAGCATTCAGTCAATTTCAATTGAATATCATTGATTCACATAGAACCATTAACAATGGACATTGTGTCAAAGCACTTTACACAGGCCTGAAGTTGATAGTATGGAAACAACCTTAAGTTAGGCAACGCTGTACAATTTTGGCCCAGTTTTAGCCCCTATTCAGTTTTGAATCAGGCCGAATTCCCATCCGATTTGTCATGCAGTTCTTGCAAGGCCCAATTTAAAGTTAAAAAGAACAATAAACGTTCCTGCTCCGGACCGGTCAGTTTGGATTCCTGCCATTTAGTTGTTGGCTGTCTTGCAAAGTCAGCAGTTCGAGTGTGCCACTTGAGCACAGTAGTGGCGACCTATTTATATAGTGTGAGTTACTATGACGTACGCAACTGATAGAATCACACAGTGTCAGTCTGGTTTAAGGCTAAGGCAGCCGCCATTTTGAATATGATCAATATCAGGCCTAGGACTGAACAAAACAATGTTAATTGCCCTATATGAATCAATACAACTGTATTATATTGAATTGAATTGGAAATGTGAAAATAAAGAGGGAGTAGAAAAGGCCAGGAAAATGAAAAATAAGACAAGAGTGATCTCTCCATTCCATTGCTCTCCTTTTCAGTGGCAGTGAAAACTGTAGATAGATAGATAGATAGATAGATAGATAGATAGATAGATAGATAGATAGATAGATACTTTATTGATCCCCAAGGGGAAATTCAAGGTGTGATTGTGTGTTGTTTTTGACCATTGCCCTTACCAGCGAAATACTTTTTCATCTGCAGCTGAACTAGGTTGAGAGCATATAGTTATATATAGTTATAGTTTAGAGGATAAAGGATATAGTGCAGCAAAAGTTGTCTGTCAGTGTCAAACTCCCTTTATGCTGAGCAGGTATGGCTCTACTCAGTCCCACTGTTGATATTCTTTTACATGTGCAGCAGCTGAGAATCAGAGGAAGGAGTTGGAACAGGGGAAATTTCCAGAACAATAGTAATGGAAGTGGCGATGGCATGGGCGCGCCGTTGCACAGACAGAATGAGGAGAGGGATCCAGAGCACACCCCCAAGAGCCGGACCTACTACCTGGTCCGTTACTTCCATTGCTCTGTTTCTACATCTGTTCAGATTTAACACAGTAGCATTGGTTTCATTGCTCATTGTTTATGTCCGGCATTACCTACTTTAGAGCATCATTATGAGTGTGGCTCTCAAGTGATTGGTCATGATTGTGTGTGTGTGTGGGGGGGGGGGGGGTGGTATGTTGAACAGACTATCCTTAGATCGTTGTAGACACCTATTGAAAAATATATGTACTTTACTGCCATAACTACTGCAAATATCAACACCACAGTACTAAAAGTGCCACATTGTTTGAAATTCCGATCAGTTTTGCTTTTCTTTGACCAACAGCTGTCTCTCTTCCAGCACGACGACAGGCAGGGAGACAGGGACAAGAGGTGGATGGAGAACCGTGGGCGCGGCCGGGGCAGTTTCGTCCGCAGCGGAGGCCGCTTCCTGTTCCGTAAGGCTGCCCCCTCCTCTGTGGCAACCACCACCTGCACCACCTCCACCAGCAACGGCAACACCAACGCCACCAATCACGCCAGCCCCAAGTGGACGCACGACAAGTTCCAGGGCAGCGCGGAGGAGGGCGAGGTGCAGGATGACGACACAGACCAGGAGCGCAAAGAGGACGCCAATGCCGGAGTGTCGGTCAGCTCTGGCCAGTGAGAAGTTAAGGGCTGGATTGGGATGGTGACCACCACCCCGTGAACTTTGACCTGGAAGCAAATCATCAAATCACCAATCATGCTTGTATTTGCTGAAGTAGTAGAGGAAGTGCTTGTTAGGGCACAGAGACAGCTTTGCTTGTGCAACTCTCACTGTAGATGAACAAACACTTGTCAACAGATGCATCAATGCCAATGATTCAGTCATAACAGGAGAGGTGCAAGACTGTTCTTTCAGAGGCCGTCAACAGGGTGGACCTACTCCAAGATCGGTTATGTGGTATCCTCTGTCCAGTTGAGTCAGCTTTAAGTAATACATTGTCTCTAAGACACTGAATAGCTGTATTCCAAAGTCCAGTGAAATTTGCTGAACTAGTCAGTTTGGAAAAGTTTTTATTGTGTATCACATGTTTTGTTGGTATTGTTGGAAGACCAGTGGAGATATCATGATTCATAACTTTTCTCTTCATTTATATATCACTTGTTTTACCAAGCACAAAACTGAGACAATAGGGTTGTGCCTCAGATAATAGATCTTTAGTATATCAGTTGTTAGCAGAATGAAAGGACAATATATATACATTAGATTTATACTATACTAAATTTACTGTAGTGAAAAAATCATGAACTTTTGCTGAATTAAATGATATATTATAACATATATGAGCTACCTTGCAATTACACTGAAAGGTACAGCAGTCTAGAGGGATTGACACAGATATCCAAACATGCTTAGAACTGTTAAATATCACAGTGAATGACAGTACATGAAGTCCTAACAAAATAAAAAGTTGAGCAAATCACGCTGGAAGTCATGCAGGCTTTGAAGGTACAGAGAGAAAGCTGCTTAAAGTTTTTGTGAAAGAGGCTAAGATAGGATCTAAGCATCGTGGCGTTCAGAGTGCTTGGGCCTCTTGTTGAGAATGGGACCAAATGAACAGAGGTCTAACCAGAGTTAACAAGTTGAGTACTAACTGTCTGCTGCAAATGGCAGTTTCTTTCTTTTTTTAAAAAAAATATTGTATTATTTCTTGTTAGGGGCTATCGAGTCATTTTAATGTGTATGTCAGTTTCCTGTGCAGATGATTATGTTCTTCTTTTGCAACGTGTTGTGTGTACGCTGGTAACCCTGTGGTGAAAACTTCCTAATATACAGTAATGTTTGGAGTACAATGTGCCTTGGTCATTTTTGTGTAGATTTCACTCATTCACATGAACTGGTGGCAAAAGTGGTAAACACAGGAAATGATTTTGGGGTGACTATTTTACTGCGCTTTGAAGATGCAAGAAATCTGGAGATATAGTTGTGACATGATGTATGTACTTATAGAGGCATTTTTAATTTCTCTTTAAAGCTTTTGCTCTTTGTCTCTTGTTAGTTTTTATATCTTCACCAGCAGTGTACACCTGTACAGTGCAACTGAGTCCACTGGGAAAGGATTTGGAAATAAATAAAATAATTCAGCAATTATTAAGAGAGGTAAATGCATAGTGGCAATATAAGTGCTGTTAAAAATGTACTTTAAACTTTAAAATCTAAAATGACTGTTGCACTAAAGTGACCTGTGTGTCATTTAGGTTCTGGGTTGCACTGTGTCTATGTATGGGATGCACATTTGGATTGACATTTTTTGTGGTTTGGGGCAAATTGTTTATAATGGTCTTGTAGTTCTTGTTTTCACTCTAGATTGTCAATTAAAACATTTGGTTTATTTAATGTGTGTTGCCTATTTAATGTGTGTTGAATCTAAACAGATTCCTTTAGTCAGACGACACTATTGAAAGGTCACATCACCCACTCTCCTCAGTAAAAGGAAGGCTCAGAAAAAGTAATCTGCTACGAGGTGAGGGGACTGGATTTAGTGTAATGGTGGTGGGTGTAAGGACCGTCAAAATATTACCAACGACGGTTACAAACAACTTGAAATACCACTCATCTTGAGTCTCTCTGAAGGGAACATGAGCAAAAAAATATATAAAGTTTAGTTCATGAAACTTTCATGTGCGCATGCAAATCTGTCATGTGCACACATGAAAGTTTCAGGTGCTCACGCAAACCTTTTGTGTGAGCACATACAAGCCTGCTGTAGGCCTATATGTAGCCCGGGGCATACTTAGTCTAGTTACATTTTTATGAACCCAGAAATATTGAGTGCCCTAATGTTTTATTGCAGAAATATTATCCATAGGACTATTGGATAGAATTCAACTTGGTTGCTAAAAGTGGCACTTTGGGCAATTTGCATAATTATCATAAGATAATTAAAGTGAGACACTACAGGTGAATATGATATTTTTTTTAAATAATAGATATCACCATGAAACTTTCTCAGTTGATTACTTATGTTCAGATGAGAAAAACATGTATTGCATGTTTTTTCTATTTTAATGTTTGAATATGCAAATAAGGCCCTATCTCATTAAATATGCGCTTATTTGCTTACAAACAAAATCAGATCGTGTGATAAAGCCAGGCTCAAAAGATTTTTTCCAAGGGAAAACACGTACACTTGGGAGTCTGAGTTGGTGAAAACCTTTAAGGAACCTGGTCAGGATGTTGACCTATTACACCATTCCAGCCTTCATCGTACCCATATGAAGAAAAGGATTGATTTTATTGAAATGGTTAGACTATAAGGCAGGTGTTAGGCAGGTGTTGCAGTGAAAAGCCCAACAAGCTCTTTAATGAAGCATAGGTGTATGCAAGCAGGCAGTCTGCCATACTTTGTAATGACACAAACTGGCCCTGAGGAGTGGGAGTCCTGGGTATTAGGCTTCAGGGGATATGTTGAGACTGGAGCTGTAGCCACAGACAGATTAAAGGCACACTATGCAGGTTTTTTAGCTTAATATGCAAGTGTTTTAGCTTCATTTACCTTCATTTACCAGCTTCAGAGTCATTGGAATGGTTATATGACTTTTTTCGGGTTAAATGGTGGCCGTCTCGCTTCCCCCTAGCAAGGCACCTAACCCCTCACTGCTCCCCGAGCGCCGCTGTTGTTGCAGGCAGCTCACTGCGCCGGGAGTATATATACACTTATACTTATACTATATGTATCGACATAAGAGTGACATTACACTAACTCTTGCCATCCAGGCAGTGGCTCCAGTTAATCTGCTTGAGCACATTGAAGGCTTGCTGCAAAGGAAACTGCAGCTGCCATGCTGTGAGTATCAGTTGCACTGACTACTGGAAGTGTGAAGGGGGTGAGGTCCGCTGCTGCAAGCCATTCAATACATAAAGATAAAGACCACGAAGATGAGACTGAAGAGAATGAGGAAACAAATGATGATGGTGAAGGCAATTGTGTGTGTGTGTGTGTGTGTGTGTGTGTGTGTGTATAGTTATTTTACAGTGTGTGTGTGTGTGTGTGTGTGCATGCTCTATACAGCTCTTGTAGTTAGTGTGTGTTTAGTGTGTGTCTGTGTGCATGCTATACAGTTCTGTCTTTTATAGTTCTAATACCCAGGACTCCCACTCCTCAGGGCCAGTTTGTGGCATTACAAAGTATGGCAGACTGCCTGCCTGCATATATGCTTAATTAAAGAGCTTGTTGGGCTTTTCACTGCAGCACCTGCCTTACAGTCTAAACACTTCAATAAAACCAATCCTTTTCTTCATGAGCACGATGAAGGCCGGAATAGTGTACTAGGTCAACACTGCCTCCTGACCAGGTTCCTTAAAGGAGAATTCCGGTGTGATATTGACCTAAAGTGTATTGAAACATGATACCGAGTGTGAACGTATGTCTCATAGCCCATCTCGGCTTGTCCCCTGCACTCCAAAAATCTGGATGCTAGTTAGCCGATGCTACCAACAGCTTTTTCAATAGTGGTGCTTCGGCATCGGGCTAGCCATGCAAATAAATCACTGTTTTACACCCATTTATGAGGCTCAATGTATCTCCACACTTCATTGGTAGACTTCCTGATAAGGGAAGGGAATTCTCCTTTAAAGGTTTTCACCAACTCAGACCCACACAAAGTGTTTTCCCTTGAAAAATATTTTGAGCCTGGCTTCATCACACAATCTGATTTTGTTTGTAAGCAAATGAGCGCATATTTAATGAGATAGGGCATCATTTGCATATTTAAACATTACAATAGAATAGAACATGCAATACATTTTTTCTCATCTTAACATAAGTAATCAACTGAGAAAGTTTCATGGTATCTATTATTTAAAAATGTTACCCTATTCACCTGTAGTGTCTCACTTTAATTAAGTAAGTAAGTATAGTATATATACTCTTTTGATCTCGTGAGGAAAATTTGGTCTCTGCATTTATCCCAATCCATGAATTAGTGAAACACACTCAGCACCCAGTGAACACAGTGAGGTGAAGCACACACTAATCCTGGCGGCGCTCGGGGAGAAGTGAGGGGTAGTTTTATGTGCTCACGGGGAACTTTCAAGTGCTCAGTCGAAACCTTCATGTGCTCACGCAAAACCTTCATGTGCAGCACATGAAAAGGTTTTGTGTGAGCACCTGAAAGTTTCACATGAGCACATGAAAAATAGTACTCTGACCCTGGTGATTGGTCTGAGGCAAATGATTAAACGACATAGTAGATGCAATTGTGATAAGGCCTTGGGTGCCTGATATAATCAGTCCATACAATACAATCAGTTCAAGTTAGAAAGTTGTGTTGTGACTGGCTTTTTTGGCCACCCGGGCAAATAATGTTAGAATGAAGAAACGTAATTTTCATCAAACAATGCAAGAGAATGTGTGCCCTGAGAATACTGTTTAAATAGGCCGCTAAATTACATAAATGCTGAAACTCGTGTGGAACGTGCGTCAGCTCATTTGTTCAGACTCAGTCTAGTGTGAATGTCATATGTCGCAACGTCAGGCGCTAAGCAAACAGAGAGAGCGCCTTTGCCCGAGCCAAAAGACTCGCCCGAAAGGAATGAGTGGCTCACCAGCATGTGATACAACGTGGCCAGCCACTCTGTATTGCCTTCCGTCGGGATGAGAACTCAGACTCTGACGTCATGACCAGTTGAACTCCTGCTCCAGATTCCTGCCCAGGCGTGCCTTACCGTGCCTTGTCCACACCGAAACCTGTCTTACCTGTCTCTCTCTCTCTGTCTGGCCCCTCCTCCTCCCTCCTTCTCTCAATCTTCCACTCCTATTCCTCTCCTCTTTTCTTCTCTACTGTCCCGGTTCTCCAGATTTGAGGCTTGTCATGACTAGCAGGGGGACAGTGTCTCTCTCTGTGTGTGTGTGTGTGTGTGTGTGTGTGTGTGTTAATATTTGATTTGAGGGAAGAGAGCAGAGAACTGGTACCATTTTGCCGTGCAGAGATGTTTTGCAACACCAAGTGCAACACATCTTTCGCTTCTTCTGCTTTTTAGCATGTGGCTTTGAGGGCGTCTGGAGGAAACTGTTGCATTTGCAAACACACACTGACAAAAAAAGTGCAGCAGCAATGGGTAAGTTCAACCAACAGGATGCAGACCAGTTTTTACTTTTGATATGAAAGTTCGTTCTTGAGACGAGACGCGTGTGTGAGTGTCAAGGAGATGGCTATCAAACTGCTAGTTCGTTAGAATATTGGTGTGTCCAGCTGCCTGTTCAACTGGTAAGGATGCCTGCTGGGACTATTATATAGGCTACAGTATTGTGTATATACTCAATAAATATAATATTGTATTTAATAAGACTAGTTTAGGTCGTTGAGATTTATTGTCACTGTTTTTGGAGTTGTGAAGGAATGTTTATCCTGATTGTCATTGTTCATTGATTCATGGCCATCTGAAGTCTCCGTGTATTTGGCCAGATACAGTTACAGTTTGTATGTATACTGTAAACTCTACTGGTAAACCTTACATACAGTATGACAGTGTTTTATGTACAGTATGGGTGAAAGCCATAGAGCCAATCTCCTTACCCCTGTTGTTGCAGTGGGTGGGGAAATTGAGGAATGTCTGTCCAGGGGCTGTCTAGATTCCAAAAAAACACATCACCTGTAGGGACATGCTGTGTCCTAAATAATGATTGACCACATTTCTTTGTGCGTATGTGTTGGCGAATAAAAGCAAATATTTGCAGATCACTAAGTTGCTGCTGCTCGACCCACTGGTTCTATTCCTCTGTGTTTATGTCTCTTGCATTTCACTTTGGAGTATCCAGTTCTATGCGTTATCAGTAGTTGTTGTGGCATAGCCTCTGCTTGCAGGGGCATGCGTTTCCTCGAAGTATTTCATGTAGTTGTTGAAGTTTAGTCTCTGAAGTAACTTCATCATTCTGCCTCAAGGAGCATAGCTTCATTGTCCAAACTCATCACCAACATTATGTTCATTTTGAAATAAAAGACAACCATAAATTCTGATTGCAAAATATGTCAAGAATTCCTGAACCAGTAGCATGAATCATTCTGACGCAGTGTGAATAGTGAATAGCACTCTACAATGAACAATTCATCTGAAGAGTTAATATGGCAGTGTAAGGGTTCCTCTTTCAGAGAGCAACAGGAGAAAAACATGCTTTCTTTCAGCTGAAGTAGTGTTATGAAGATGTCTGGCCTCTGTTGCCCTTCTGCACTATAACTAACCCCTTGACCCCTGATACGCTCCCTCTCACCTGTTTGTGTCTCCGGCCTGCCACCCCTGCCCCTCCCCAGAGGTCTTGGTGCTGATCGACTTCGAGGGGACGATGGGGGACGAGATGACGGTGCGTGCGGGAGATGTGGTGAAGAACGTCACCAAGGCCCGGGAGGACGGCTGGCTGCAGGGGGAACTCGGGGGTCAAAAAGGGATCTTTCCGGCCAACTTTGTCAAGGTCTGACCCTCCACACTTTCTGCATTGCATTGTATCATAGGATTTCGGTCAAGGCCAACCTAGGCCACCCAACTTCAGGCTCCCAATGTTTGTGTGTGTATGTTCAATATTTTTTTTTGTTTGTTTTCACACAGGAAGTGCCAGTGTATTTAATTGGAGACAGCAACAGGGAGCCAAGAAGCATGAGGAAATGTGAGTGAACGTTTAACTAGTCAATGTCACACTGAATAATTTGCTCTCTGTTTGACAACGATTACATGAGGGATCTCAAAACCAACATCCGAGCAGTTTGTTCTGTCTCTGAATCAGGCCATTCACTGTTGTGGGTTTGTCGTTGTCACTGACAAAATGACATGTCAGTAGGGGAAAGGCCCATCCCTGGCCTGTGGACACCACTCTTGAGATGTGGTCTTGAGGCGCTTGGGTTTGTGGTGGGGGACAAAAATAGCCTCCATGTGCACTGACACAACAGCATGCACACAAACAGCCAATTAATAAGGGCGCTGCCAAGCTCCATGGCCCACTGAACTTTATTTTGTTGACACCAAACTGTCCTGACAGGTGGTGCAGACAATCATTTCCTGACCTCATGGCAAACTAAACATGTTTTTAAATTATCTGTATATATCATTTACAATTGATAGTGCATTGGCCTGTCGTCAGCTATTATGATGACAGCTCTAATCCAAGAAATCTTATAATAACATACAGATTTTCCATTCCTGTTTTGTATTGACTTTTTGACTTTTTACTTGTAATGAATGACTTGTAATTGTAACGAAGTCATCATTTATCAACATGATATTATATTACACTGATACAGAATTATTTCAATGACAGGTCAATATTGTTTTATTTTTAACTTATAGCCAAAATGGTGAAGGCACCCTCTAGAAAATGTGAGGTGACATTTGCATATGCTCCAGAGCATGAGGACGAGCTTGAGCTGGTTGTTGGGGAGACTGTTGAAATCCTCAGAGAGGTAAACGCTGCTTTTACTTCATCACAATGACGAGTTTGAAACAGGTCCAATTCACTTCAAATAACCTGTACACAACCAAGGAAATACTGTAAATACCGTTGTGTTCTCTGACATCCTGTAACATACCAGATTATTTGTATTTGTACATGTACCTACATGTGTATATGCGTGCACTGAAAATGCTTTGTTTTATTTGGGCTGTGACTGCATACCAGTCATTTATCGCCTCGAAAAACCTGTTGTCACAGAGCTACTGCTTCTGTGAAGTAGCATATTTGTCTCAGTATTATCACCTTGCATACTCTTTCATGTGTTGAAACCCTCAGGAGGGTGTAATGAACATGTGTGAACTCAATTTGCTGTCAACTGTTAAATTTGTCTTTCTTATGTGTTTTTGCTTGTTTGTTTACTTGTGTTTGCTTCTTTTCGTCCAATGATATTTTATTGTCTTTCAATTCTCAGATTGAGGATGGCTGGTGGATGGGAAAGAAAAATGGCAAGATTGGAGCGTTCCCTTCAAATTTTGTCAGAGAGATTTTTGTCAGTCCAAAAGGTAAGAACTGTGTAGTTCTGAGTGAGGAGGTACCACACTCACTCACATATGCTCCATAGAACAGAGCACACAACCAGCTGAACTTGTCATTTTTGTTCGACTGAAGAAGTGTATGGTGAAGAACAATACCAAGATCTATATCACTTCAGCATAGATCATACACACCCTATTCAATACATTGCAGATTAGTCATACTTTTTGTGAGACTATCTTTTGATGATCGAATTAAAGAACATACTCAAACACATTTCATTAACACAGGCCGTATGACACAACAACATTATGTAATTTCCCATTGGAACTATCATGATCTCACCTTGTGTGTTTCTTGTGAACCTTGTGAGTTTCTTGTGAACCTGTGTAATATCCTATAGATGCCAAGGTGACGGAGGGGAAGGGCCGGCCCAAGCTCTCTGACGCCATGTTTAACAACAAAGAGGTCGGTGGAGATTAGGAAATTGGTTCATTCCTTCTATTGTCGCTGAAAGGAACATAGGGGGCAGTGACTTATGCTAA
>NC_063201.1:18589086-18609086 GCF_017589495.1 Alosa alosa
GGAGAAAACTACACCTGACCCTACTCTTAGGAAAGAGTCAAAAGGTAAGACAAATAGTTTAAGTTCATAGCAGCTGTTGAAAGAGAAAGAGATCATGCAATTTAGTGAAAGATTATGTAATTCAAATTGTAACTTTATAAATAAAACATAACTATGGAAAGTATAAACTTGACAGCCCTGAGTTTAACCAAAACAGTAAAATAGATTAGATAGATGAAATAATCATCTCTGTCAAGACATCCAGGCTTTTTTCTTGTATAAAGTTGTTATAGCACAAAAGTAATTGTGCTGACTCAGCAGGTTCCCTTCATGTTAGGCTGCTGCTGGCGGCTTTTGATTTGCTGAATGCATCCTGTGTTTTGGTGAACAGATGACAAGCCCGACATGAGAAGTGAGCCTCCCACCAAAATCAAACTGCCTGGACTTCAGGGCTTACCTGGACGCAAAGCGCCGCCGCCACCTCCTGTAAAAGACAAGCCCCACTACATACCCAAGTACGTGAGTTCCCAAACGCTTCACCCATAACTGTTTATTAGTTTCCTGGGATGGCCATCTGTCCAGGGTACATCCACATAGATCCTCAATGCTATGGTTTCCTTCCATAAACAAGAAACGTTCCTGTGTGACTTGGCTGTTGGGCGAGCGTTGGTGGTGGTGGTGGTGGGGCGGGGGCGTTGTTGAAGTCCATGGTTGAAGTGCCATGGCTGCGGAGTTCTTCCAGAGGTTTGGTTGGTCTTTTTGTCAGTGAGGTGGATTCCGAGCGCGCGGCCCTCTCAACTGGAGACATGGAAACTTCATGAGTCACTGTGGGACCAAAACAAACGGCCGTTCTGCGTTTCCTGTTCCCAGACTGTGAGAGAGAGAAAGAGAGAGAGAAAGAGAGAGAGAGGGAGAGAGAGCACTTAACACTGAGAAAGACAAATGCGCTCTGTCTCCGCGCTAGGGTCAGGCGAGCGAGTGGAGAGAGCTGCTCCAGCAGCACTACTTCATTAACCACATGTACTAGTGCAGTAAGCCTTTATGGCTAATGTCCAAGCTGCTCTTCCTAAACACATATTGCACAACTGTGGTCTTTTGGTCAGGGTGTCTACACCACAGCAATGCATGGATACACTGGTGTGTCTGGCACATCATTTCCTCTAAATAACGCCTAGACATTTCACATCTATCTGATGGGACTGTGGTTCATTCCCATTCCCAGTTTTGGACTGAGCTGCACGTTACTGTGTATTCTCAGTTGCAGGATGGCAGTATGAGAGGATCTTGCTTTTGGCGTCTCTAAGCAGACCTGCTGTGTTTTTCCACTTCTGATTCAGAAGACAGTTTGTCACTCACAGAGCAGGCACTGCAGTTCAAAGCCCAGACAGTCAGTGGGAATAGATGTCAAACTCTTTTTTTGTCCTTTTCCTATGAATGCGCTCAACTGACACGTATGTGTGAAATGGCAGTTGCTCCTCTGCACACTTCCTTTGATGACTGGATTTGACCTAAATCTAATCTATTTTGAATGCAAAATATGCACACAATGATTCAATCGTTCTATGTGTGGTTCACAGAGATGCCAATTAAGCCTTATGGAGCATATCAGCAGTCTTCTGAATGATGTAACTGTTGCAAACAGTGTGACTATTTTAAGAACATACTGTACAAAGGAATGGACAAAGACCAGAGTATTGCACCATAGGAAATTGCCTTGGATGGCAGTTGGGGGAATAGTAATACTTAAGGGGAGACACCTTAACAGGAAAAAGATGGCGTTCAGAGAGGGGGACATGGCAGAGCTGAGGCGCGTGCAAGGGGAACTCAAATTCAAGCTGAGGGAAGCTAAGGAGGATTACAGAAAGAAGGTGGAACAGAAGCTGCAGGAAAACAACTTGAAGGAGACATGGGACTGCATGAAGGTTATCACTGGCCTGAAGAAGAACAGCAGCTCTGTGGAGAAAGTGGGCATGGACGATGCCATCACTTATCTTCTACACAGGACACATTCCCACCTAGACAAGGGGAAAAGTGCTGTGAGAATCATGTTCTTTGATTTCTCAAGTGCCTTTAACACCATCCAGCCCCTCAGATTGGGAGACAAGATCTTGCAGATGGGTGTGGATGCTCACCTGGTAACCTGGATTACAGATTACCTGACACCTCGTCAGACTGAAGAACTGTCTCTCTGACACTGTGATCTGCAGCACCGGAGCGCCACAGGGAAATGTGCTCTCTCCAGTCCTGTTCACCCTGTATACATCTGACTTCTGCTACAACACCGAGTCATGCCACATGCAGAAGTTTTCTGATGATACTGCAATTGTGGGGTGTATCAGGAACGGGCAGGAGGAGGAGTACAGGAGCCTGGTGGAGGACTGTGCAATGGTGCAAACTCAATCATCTTCAACTTAACACTTCAAAGACCAAGGAGATGGTGGTGGATTTCCGCAGGTCTAAGGCCACTCTGCTACCAGTCCACATTGATGGGGTCAATGTGGAGGTGGTTAGCACCTACAAGTATCTGGGTCTCCACCTGGACAATAAACTGGACTGGTCAGCCAACACTGATGCACTCTACAAGAAAGGGCAAAGCAGGCTGTTCTTCCTGAGGAGGCTGCGGTCCTTCAATGTGTGCAGTAAGCTCTTCAGGATGTTCTACCAGTCTGTTGTTGCCAGCGTCCTCTTCTATGCAGTAGTATGTTGGGGAGGAAGCACAAGGAAGAAGGATGCGGGGCGAATTGACAGGCTGGTAAGGAAAGCTGCCTCTGTAGTGGGAGCTGAACTGGAGTGCATCACTTCACTATCTGACAAAAGGACCCTGAACAAACTGATCAACATCTTGGACAATGAGTGTCACCCACTCCACAGCACTATTGTTAAGCAGAAGAGCCTGATCAGCTGGAGACTTCACTCACTGCCTTGCACAACTGAGACTGAGAAAGTCATTTGTCCCCAGGGCCATTGAACTGTTCAATGCCTCACTTAAGGGAAGAGGAGAGATAGACTTCTCTGCATAGTCTGTCTGCCTCTTCACCCCCTCCATGTTTGGTACTGTCTGTCCACTAGCCACTTGTACCACTGTCTTTATGCCTCACTGTTTGCGTGCTATATTAGCACATTAGCACTGCACAATGACGTTGAGTCTTGCTCCCTCCTCCTCCCCAGTCATGCATATGCTGCAGCAGCAGAGGTTAAAAACCAAAACATATGTTGAGGCATTTCAGACCCCGCAGATGCGGTTGATGGCGCGACCTAACCCACACAGGACTTGCTGCGGCCAGGCAGCTACAGTGCTGCAGCCAGGCAGCTACAGTGCTACACTCTGGGGGCATGAATTTAAAGGTATACTCAGTGACCGCGAGAAACAGAGATGATCTATATGAAAAATGGCCGGATTCTTCTAGATCTAGTTCACCATGGCTAAGCATACCACCATGTACTTACCTAAAATCCCCATAAACCTGTGAATTGCATTCAGCATGCCACACAAGAGGATTACAGTAGAGTGAGAGCATTACAGCATCCTGTGGTACCCAGGCAGGCTGTTTCCTGTTGATATTTGAAATGCCAGTAAGGGTATGAGGTATCACGCCCATTTAAAGGCTGGGGAGACATCGTCAACAGGAATATCCTCAAAGATCCTCTGCATTTATTTTTCTTTCCATTTTCTTTTAATGTTGGTCAGAGTTGTGTTTATCATTGTCAAACACGGCACTTTTTCCTTCAACAGGATCAACGGCGAGCAGAGCGCAGAGCAGGAGAAAGAGAAGGAGTCCGAACAGTTTGACGCAGTGGACGTGGCTTCGGAAAAACTGAGCCACCCCACAGCCAACAGAGCCAAACCACCTGGGAGAAGGCCACCCTCCACGCTCGCCGTCCACGTAAGAGACTAATGCAGACCACCACCCCCCCCTTCCTCCCACACACACACACCTACACAGACGCGCACACACACACAGACACACACACACAATACTTCTCTACTCTCAATTTTGAGACTTCGCCAAGAAAAACTGACCATGTATGAAGGCAGTGACTCTTCATAGAGAATTATTGCTACTCCTACAACTGTTGCTACTACAACAACTACTACTACTACTACTATTACTACTACTACTACTACTACTACTACTACTATGCTACTACTACTTCGACTATAACTACTACTTCTACTACTAACTACTACTACTACCACCACTACGACTACTACTACAACTGTTACCTACTACTACTACTACTACTACTACTACTACTACTACTATTAAAACTGCTACTACTACTGCTACTACTACTACTACTACTACTACTACTACTACTAATATGCTACTTCTACTTCGGCTATCACTACTACTTCTACTACTAACTACTACTACTACTACTACTATTACAACTGCTACTACTACTACTACTACTACTACTACTACTACTACTACTAATATGCTACTACTACTTTGGTTTATAACTTCACTACTTCTTACTACTAACTACTACTACTACTACCACCACCTGCCAACCACTACTACAACTGTTACCTCACCACCACTAATCAACCACTGCTACACTACCACCTATTACACCGCCACCGGTTACCTCACTGACACCACCACTGCTACTGCTACCACCACCACACCATCAATGACCTGCTACCTACAACGTCAACTCATTCACCCACTACTAAATATGTGTGTGTGTGCGGTGTGTGTGGTGTGGTGTGGGTGGTAGGTGGTGTGTGTGGTGTGTGTGCATGCGACCAGCATGTGTTCGCGGCGGCATAAAAACGCGGGTGTGTGTGTGTGTGTGTGTGTGTGTGTGTGTGTGTGGTGTGCGCAATGTGATTTGACATGTCCTCAGGTGGTGCATACATGGGTGTGTGTGTGTGTGTGTGTGTGTGTGTGTGTGTGTGTGTGAGTGTGTGTGTGTGCGACAGAGAGAGAGAGAGAGAGAGAGAGAGAGAGAGAGAGGGAGTCATGACTTTGTTGTGCTTGTCTACAGACTCCAGGGGACAAGGGAGATGTTGATGAGTCAAAGAAAAAGCTGCCATCACCTAAGGTATGAGGAAGGAAACAATGTCATTGGAGTTCAGCCACGAAGCGTAGCCTCTGGTCACACGTGCACCCTTAATGTGATAAGAAACAACTGAACTTTCAGTTCCTATTCCAAGTAGGCTACAAATGAACTGTGTTTTCTGGAGAACTGGTTTGGAGATGATACAGTAAGAGATCAGTCATCAGCCTATCAGCAGATTCTGAAATGAAATCCAACATACATTCAGTATTTTCATCCACTTCATACTCTAAAGGTCACATTAGATTTTGACCGTTTTTACAGGACATCACCTGATTGCATTGCAGCAAAATATCACTTAGCAAGATAGCACGCTTTTGTCAGTGTCAACTATACTGTTGTTGGTCCTTTGGGTTGCCTGTTGCCTTTGTGGGCTGTTTCAGCTGATTTGCTTGCTCTTAACCCTATCTTTAGGTCACAGAGAACCATTTACCAACCCCCGGAAAGACGGAACTTCCACACAAGCCGGCAATATCACCTCCACACCCGCTGGTTCTCCCCAAGGTCCTGCCTGACCTGAAGCCAGTTGTAGCCCAGGAGAAGAGCTCGTCTATGGATGACCTGCTGGCTGAGGTCCGGGAGCTGAAGATGACCCTGGATCAGTTCAAGACTCGTCATGAGTGAGCACAGCTAACTTTATCACCTATGCTGACAGCTTCATGTTAGTAACCTTATATGTAAATGGCTGTAACTCACATTTATAATATGATGCCCAGTAACTCAGCAATGTGGACATCAATACAGTACAGACCTATAATAAATATGTTAACTATTTGTGAGTGTGTACACACACTTGTGCGTGCACTTTATACACACAGTCATGTCACACACACACACACACACACACACACACACACACACACACACACACACATACACTAATTTGTACATGTACACATGCACACATGCACACACACATACTGTACACACACACTCACATAGAGTAGAATAGCCAGATATACTATATATTATTTATGCTGATAATGTATATTTCATTATGCTCTACTTTAAAGAAATGACATTAAAGAACTGAAAGATGAACTGAGAGAGGAGAGGAACAAGCGAACACAATTAGAGGTGAGTTCATTTATCAAACATTATTACACAGCTCTTCATAATGCTGCAGAATGTTCCTTTCACTTGAATGGGCCTGAACGTTCGGAGGTCTGATCATTTTGTATAACAGACCGTTGCTAAGTATTACAGACCGCTGTCAAAGAAAATGGGTTTTGTGCCTCTGATTCACGTCTTTCATATCACTCCACAAGTAGTCCGGTCACTTCTTGCAATGGAACTTCATTCAAAAATTAAAACAGACGGTTGATCAGCTGTGTTCTAAAGAATGTTTGATTCAAGTTCAGCGTGTGTTGCGAACTATTTGTTACTCGGCAAAAGCCATGACAAAACGTTAACAAATACATGTAAAGAGTCAAATCATGTGGAGTTTATTTTTTCGTTTTGGCAAGTAGCCGTGTATAAGCGGGATAATGTATAGAACTCTGGTCATTATCGTAAAATAAGTCCCTTCATTAATTAACTAATTTATTTAAACATTCTCTTATTGTTTCATTTTTGATACAAGTAATAGTCTGCACCACACAGACGTGTGTAAAGATGTCACTGTAAAAACTCTCATGATACTCTCAGCTGCCCCTTTACTCTGGTTTGCCTGTGGATGTTGTATCAGGCTGTGTTGAATCATTCAAGTGCATTGTGGGTGGGACTATCTAACAGTAGAATTGATTGGGAGACAGTGGAAATGAAGGTACAGTATACACTCAGAACCAAAGATTATCAGAACCATCCCAAATATCTGGAAAATTATGTTGTCCTAGATGTTAAAAATAGATGGCTCAAAAGAGCTAACCAAGCCTACAGTAATCTCAGATAAAACAAAGGAAACCTACCCACCAGCCCTATAAGGAAAACTAATGTGTTTTGAATAAATGTGTGCGTGGGCCTAATGGGCCTAATGTGTGCGAATAAAAGGGTTGTCAACCCCACAGTTGCAGGCCTTTCTCCAGACTTCAATTTAGAGTTCTTTGAGAAAGCTTTTGCTAAGTAGCCACTTGAGGTGTTGTTGAGCAAATGACATTTAGGCCTGGTTTCAGGTAGCATATTACTTCAGCTGCTCCTCTTAGAGTCTGGAATGACTATTGTTGAGTGCAGATCATTGATTGCAGATATACATTATATATATTCTATACAGTCAATGGTGCAGATGCTGGGATGTCCAGTTTAATTTTACTTGACCCTTTGACACTGTAAAGTGTGAACCACACTAGTGTAATTGACAGACTGAGTCGGTGGGTGGAAATCACAGGATCTGCACTTAGTTGGTCAGATCCTATCTTACAAACAGATGTTTTGTGGTGTCAGTGGCTAATCACATATCTTCAGCTTCTACTTTCCACAGTGATCCGGTCTGAGACCCTTACTTTTTATTGTTCTTTTAAATATTGAAATATTTCTTCTCTGGTTACAGGAAGAGGTACAGGCTCTGAGGAGTCGCCACTAGAAGGACCAGGAAGTATAGCTTGTCACTCAGACACACTGGACAAAAGTTACACTGATCTATGATCTCCTGCATCTGAGAAATTCCACACACACACACACACACACACACACACACACACACACACACACACACACACACACACACACACACACACACATACACAGGAACCTGACAGTTCTCAAGAGTCCCTGTATATACACAGACACACACACACACACACACACACACACACACACAAAACATGTGTTGCACACCCACATGGTATGGCTACTGAGAAGCAGGCACCATCTTACTTCCCAGAGGACTGTAAGTGTAACAGTATTGTACAATATAGATCAAATATATTTACAGATTAGTACAGGGTGAGGATGTTTTGTGGTGTTTGCTTTTAATGTCTACTGTTGTTATGTACCAGTGCTCTGTGGGAACGTTTTATACTTTCTATCTTGGGTCTATTGTGTCTGTTGTGAATGAATCTTTTGTTGCACTGTTTGAGTTCTTTACGAGGTCTGGTAGATCAAATATTTTCATAACCTTTTGACAAAGACCAGAGGTTTTATCACAGAGATAAAGTGATATGGCCACAAAGGGCAGTCAGGTGAGTTGATTGTTTTTAATCCCCAGATACTTTGCGTATACAGGCCTACGGCCACAAGCCCTCTGTATAGCATGTAGGACTATGTATTAAAAAACAAAATGTAAATTTGAATAGAAATGTGCCTTATTTCATTTGTTGTGTATCACTTTTAGGACTTGTTTTACTTTTGCAATACTCCATTTCGTCAGCAGAGGGCGACTGTTATCCATCAATAATTCAGTGACAGCATAGTCTCCTTATGGAGCATCTAACAGCTGACTTTTAAAATGCTGAAAGATGTACATTGAGGAAATTGATTTATTGCTTTTTGTAATGTAATGACATATATTTTGTAGTAATGACATATATTGCTTACACACACCTATGCCCTCTCAATTCTGAGCTTAAGTCATACATTCAAAAATGCTTAAGCCTTTTTCACTTTAATTGTCTGTTTCAGTTTGAACATGTAGATCAATTGAATTTAATTCAATAATGGAGATTAAAAACGAATCCACTAAAAACCTGGACCAGCCAAACAGTAAACGTGAAATAAATTACCCGGAACTGAATTGATTAAAGAAAACATTACAAAACCATTACAACATAAATATTCCAAAACCAAATGAGCAACTTCCAGTTTTTAAACCTAAAGTGACTCTCGTACTGTGACTCACTACAACAATGGCAGCAATGTAAATATTTGGCATGTCTCTTCCTGGGACCTGGTGACACGTTTCTGGCGTGGGCCCCTCACAGTGCTGGGGATGAGGAACACATGTGGCCCACAGCTGTGCTGCATTAACTCCCCATCGCTTCTGAATTCAGTTCCAGAAGAGGCTATTTTTGAAAGTATTAATGTGCATAGTGGCTGTAGTTAGACGTTTAAGGCTGCAGTGGAGTGTTTGTTTAATTGAATTAGTGTTGGTTCAGTACTGATGCTGGTCAGATGTGTAAAATAGAGCAAAAATGTGATGTGTGTGACTTGTTTGTGTATCTTTCTTTTGATGTACAAAGACGACAGGCTTACCTGGGATTAATACATAACTGTATAGGTTGTTTATTACTCAGCATGCTGGACCAAATGTATTCAGTATTTGACTAATACAGCCTTTGATGTTTTTTGCCATGTTTGGTATGGAATGTGGTCCAGACTAGATTAATAATGCAGGAAGCTTTGGCTCTCTGAGAGACCATAGGAAATTCTTTCAAGCATTTTCAGGTTTCAATCAGTAGGCTGTGTGAATAACCTGGACTGTTCCTGGAGTCGTCCTGTCCAAACACACACACACACACACACACACACACACACACACACACACAGGAGACTGGCAGTACAACACAAAGGGTGTCAGGTCGACGGAAAAACCGAGAGAGACTGAGGAAGGAGGAGCGAGAGCTAGGCTTGCAGCCGACGGTCCTGTGTTGGGCTGATATTTTGTATTTTCAGTCTTTATCTTTGTTTCAGTGCCAGCTCTCTTTTGCTCTTTAAATAAACGTTTGGAATTTTACACCTGACCACAATGAACCGCTCAAACTGGAGAAAGAGAGAGAACCTCAGGCACATCTCTTTCTCTGGAAATAAAGAAGTAGAGATGAGATGAGAGAGAGGAGGCAAAGCCACATGTCCGTGTTCCTCTAATAACACACAAACACATGGTCATGTGTGTGTGTGTGTGTGTGTGCTGTGGATCTCATTGTGTTCACAGTTGTGCTCGTAAGATGCAGGCCTGATTATAAACATCTCAGATACGCCTGGAATTCCCAGAGTAGTGCATCTCACCAGCATCTGCTAATCGTTAGAGGCAGGCAGGATGCTCCAGCAATGGTGCAAAATGCACTCATGTGTTAGTGAAGTCATTCTCACAAGAGAGGAGATCACGCATGCCTGAAGACCTCTGAGAGATGCTGCATAAAACTGTTAAAACACACAGACACGAGCCAGACACTCTTGTGACGGCTAGCCCGTCCTGCATTTGATTAGGAGGACAATTCAGTGCCTGTAGTCAAGCGGTCAGAACTGCACACAGACAGGACATAAAGAGGAGATGACACCAGGGGACGGATTCATTCGTTTATTGTTTTAATGCAATTCATCCCCCTTGGTTTTGAATGGTCCCTGACATAGACTCCAGACAATGTGGCCATTTCCGCTTCAAGTCTCGGATTTCTATTTTCAGCTCGGCAGTGGGAAAGGGGGCCGGGAGGGCAGAGGCCTCCTATCTCAATACTCCCTGACCAGAGGGAGTGACACAGGCTTTATTTTCACTCTGACCTCTCAGAGCAGACCACAGACTGCAGCCACGACCCCAAGAAAGTCAGTAAATCTCTTCAAATCAACACAAATCTAAAACAAGAGCATTTTTTCTGACCTTTAAGACATATCTGTGGAAATAATCGCTCATGTTTGTACATTACATCATGAGTGCATAAATGAGGACTTATGAAAGACCAACTGTGTTTTGCACTCCTGAATATTATCATGGGAATGTGACTGTGATATTGTGTTAATGTAATAAAATGTTTTGGGATTTAGCCCCTCTTTAACGACACATACAACAAGATTTGTGCAAATATATCATTCCCGGTATTAATGTATCAATGTATACAGTGATAATTTGACTATAAGACACTATCAGATCAAATCATGTGATTAGATGTCGATTGACCCCTGAATTCCACATGACTACCATATTGGTCCACACAACTTTTAAAAAGACTGAAGTACCCCTCCTCTTCGCATTATGTTTTAGTCCAAATTGAACTCTGAGAGCTTTGCTCCAAATGAATGAAAAGCCTGAAGTTTGACACAGTACACAGACTACAATAAGGTTGCTAATTTCAAGGAGTGTCATCAATATTGTTGAACCTGATTTTCAAAACATAGTTGAAACAAATTGTTTGTCAGTACAGGTATAATCATCCATCTTGGTAAAAGTGATGTAATGTTAGTTCATGACACTGTGGATCTATACATATAGACTACAAGTGTTTTGGTCTACATCCAGAGATTGACATAAGCATGATGATTAGGAGGACTGTTCAGAAATGTCCCCGTGTAGTCCCACAGCATTGTCACCCTCTGGTATGGAAAGAGATAAGATCACATTCTGATGTCACAAAGCACCAAGAAGTACCCAAGAGAGCGTTGGGTCTCTGTGTTGACACACCATTTCAAAATAAAAGCCCCCAGCGAGTGAGACATTTAACCAGCATCTCTCAAGACGTGTTTCTCTGGTAACAGCACAGTTTGTTCTTCCCTCCAGAAGTCGCTTAGCACCTGGCATTGCCCGTTTCTTTCAGAGTTGTCCCTTAGCACCACGTGGGCACGTTAGTAGTAGTGCACTCGCCCGATGGTGCCAGTCCCGGTGCCCAGGATGTCGGGCTGGCCGTTCCTCCAGATCTCCCGAATGATCCTCTCCCGCTCCTCCAACCGTTGGGCACGTTCCAGTTCCTCTGCCGACGTGAAGACGTTCACACTCAGCGTGCCATCCGAGTGGCTGGTGTGGTTGCTGGCCGGGATCTCGGTGGTGGGCAGTGGCAGGGCCATCTCCACATCCCTCTCCACCGCCTCTTCCTCCCCCTCGTCCTCCTCTTCCTCCTCCTCCTCCTCCTCCTCCTCGCTGTCGTCGTCCTCCTCGTCCTCGCTGAAGTCCTTCAGCTGCTTCTTCTCGGGCGCGGGCGACGGGGTCTTGGTGCGCGGCTTGCAGGAGATGCGCACGACCAGCAGGCAGAGAGTCAGCACCAGGCCAAAGCAAACGCCGATCACGAAATACAGACCAAAGCTCTCCGGATTGTCTGCACACAGAAGAGACATAAAAGACAAATGCCATGAATTTCAATGTGCTTTAACCTCAGTAATGACAATATCCATTCATTCATTCATTCATTCATTTGATTCTTTTCTCAATAACACATTTTTGACTGTTATAATGTTCAAGAGGGCATTTTTAATTATGGTGTTGTAATCTGCATTTACAAACAACAGCTAGTAGAGGGTAACAGGAATGCAAACAGATGTGTCTGGAGCTCGAGGCCTTAAGCAATACTCGCCGTTGACATACTTTTGATGTGAGCGTAGGCAGCGATGCTGTTGCTCAGCAGTGCCATCTCTGTCCTCTTGGCGTCCATCTTGGCTAGTCAGAGGGAGGGAGGTCACACCTGTGAAAACAGATCGACATGTTTTCAAACATGGCACTCTGGACCCACTGACTCAGATGGCAGTCTCCCATCGGGCTACAAATATGGCTCTGAATGCTTTACTCTCTCTCTCTCTCTTTTTTTTTTCCCTCTCTCTCTTTATCTTTCTCTTTTCTCTGTCTGTGCTTTCCCTCAGTGCCCTGCACGGCACCTCCTCTCTTCCTCGCACACAGACACACACCCTCCAAATGATGACGTTCACACTCTTTACGAGAGGCCGCAAACACGCCACACAAACATGTTCTCCCCTCCCACCCTGAGTCCCACCCTTGCTGCCGGCACCTCACCACATGTCTGTGGGGGAGTTTGGTTCAGGGGGGGCTCTCACCAGTGGGACAAAAGACCCACTGTATGTTCCCCGGAGCTGCGCCATGTGGGCAGGGAGCACATCCTGGCCAACTCATGTTCACGATCCCTCCAAGGTTCGACTAGGCCCCTTGGCTTTCAGGGGTCAGAGGTTACGGCACCCCGTGACCAAAGAGGTGTGTTTGCTCAACAAAGTCTCCAGATGTAAGGGCTGTTTAGAGCCAAGCTGCTTGTTTGGTTTGTGAACTCTGTGAGTGTGATTGTATCCTGCTCTGGCAAGATGTGAGTTTGGATCTGCCAGCTCAGTGGCTAGCTGAGGATGACTCCAAACTAAATATCTAGACAATAGACTGTGATTATCTCAAAAAAGCTCAAAAGAACTGTATTCTGGAAAATCTGGAGAGAGATATTGGAAGACATGTTGTGTTTATAGGGTCGGATAAAATCATCTTAGACTGAATACTGAACTACACCAGAGACTTTCTAATGAGGAGACACAGCACTCAAAAAATCCTCCATAGAAATGCATGGGGCTAGTTTGTAACGCCAATATGGCCGTTGTCTACACGTATCCCACCCCTTCCTCGGCAAAACGTCAACATGTGAATACATTGAGCCAATCATGTGGTGTGAATACATTGAGCCAATCATATGGTGTGTTGTGAAGACATCGTGCCAATCATGTGTTGTGAACTTGCCGCTGGAGCAAGATTGGTGTCGTGAAGCCTTGCGCATGCACATTTCTGCTGAATAGGATGCCCGATGAGTGCCCAAAAAGCGTTACAATATGGGCTCCGAGTGGAGGGACTTGCCTAAAAGGACTTTGACTACACCCAGTTCTGTCAATATGCAAAGCCAGTCCAAGGGAGAGTCCCTTCCTCAGACCACAGCTAGACCGGTGAAACTTATTTGAGGCCAGCATCATGGTGACCGGCTAGCGACGGGGAGGCTGAGTATGTGTCATCCTAATCCCTGGGAGATGGGACTGTACACAAACACATCCTGCTGGTTTAGTTTGGTTTTGTTTGCTCCCATTGTGTTGTCCCCACCATGTCCTGACTGAGAGGAGAGGCGTCGGCTCACATCCGCTGCCATGGATGCATGCTGGGTAAAACACACGCGGGAACGTCCCTCCTCTTCTTTGGCCTTTTCCTCTTTCCGTTTTCTCTTTTCTTTTCCTGCTGGCCTCTCTTCCACTTCTCTCTCTCTCTCTCTCTCTCTCTCTCTCTCTCTCTCTCTGTGCCTGTCCCTCGAGTGAAAAGCTGTTTCCAATCTGAGAAGCAAGGGAGGGAGACGGTGTGGAAAGAACAGCCAGCCCCCGGGTCATCCAGTCCTGCTGGCTCTTACTGGACTTCCTGTGTACCACCCCACCCCCCTACCCCCTGCCATCCCCACTCAGTCCCACTTCATCTCTCTCTTCCTGCTGACTCCTGCTTTTCTCTCGTCAGGCTCTATTGTCCCGCCAACTCCTTGACATCACCACGGGCCACGTGGGAAACTGAGACCCGGGGACAGGTGGCACGTGATGGCGTCCGTGCGGGAGTCCACTCTCAGTGGACGGCACTGCGTGATGCCATGGACACACCACATTTAACTCCATTTAACTTTCGCTGTCAGAGTTAGTTAAGGCCAGATGAAACTGAGCAGGGACAACTCCTAGTTAGAACGTTTTTGCTCACTCACTCACTCACATGAGCATGCCACACACAACTGATAAACTGTTAGTCAGTCCAAGACAAAATGCCATCAAGAATAATGGAACACTGGGTAATATTTAGATAACAAAGATTTTTGTTTATTCAGATTATACACATAAATTTATATGATTAACAACTGGACCATAAACCAAGAGTGCTACCATGCCAGAAGAAGTGAAATGTTTGTAAATTCAACAAAGGCAAATCTGCTGCCGGTTATTACAGCCACCATAAATCTCTCACCAGATGGTTCAGCAGGACGATGTTGGGGTTAGTCCATAGTGCAGGGAAATGACACTGTTAAGCCACGAGTCCGCCGGCCTCTCAAAGAAGTGGGTTGTGATTCCTCCCTTATGCAAACTTCTTCATCTGGCTATCCAAACGACAAGAGTACACACACATTCATTCAAACACAGACACAGACAGACAGACACACACACACACACACACACACACAGGCAGACATAGAGAGAGAGAGAAAAAGAGATGTCAGAATGCATTAGGTGAGTGCTCACTGAGGCATCTGCAATGCAAACAAATCTCTGAACCATGGCAACCAGAACGTGTGCTCAAGTCAATATGCCCGCTTTGTAAATCTCTAAATCTGATGCATTCAAGCAAAGTTCCTGATATACTGCATGTGTGACAGGTCTGATCCTTAGCAAGGTTGTGGCTGAGAACACAACAGAGGACTGGGGTGAGAAGAATGTTTGCTTTAATGTTCCTATAGAGTTCTTCATCGAAGGAGATCAGATGCTGGAAAACAGACTGGATCATGATTTCTATATATCCATCTGTTTATCCCAGAGTGGGTTGGATTCTACGGCCTCAGCACAGTGCAGCTTCTCACGTACATTAATGCAAAAAATATTCAGCCAAGTAAAACCACTTTTTCAAAACAAACGGTGAGTGAGCATGGCCCAGTCTCCATTTTGACCAGACAAGAGAGTGAGCATGGCCCAGTCTCCATTGAGAAAGAGATGTGTGTTTGTGTATGTTTTTTATATATATATATGTATTCACAGATTTTGTTTTATGTCTGTTATTTAGTCTTGATGAGTTCTAGACATTGTATGCTTTGGCAACACTTTCTTCACGAATTGTCATGCCAATAAAGCGTTTTGAATTTGAATTTGAATTTGAGAGAGAAAGATCTCTCCCAGGCAGACAGGAAAAAGCCAGGTGGAGAGAGAGAGGGAGAGAGAGAGAGAGAGAGTGAGTGAGAGAAAAAGAAAGAATGGACCCCTGAAAAGTGCCGAGCTGTGAGTTTTGCTGGAGCTGCACGGACTTGGAAAAAACAACAGCTGGCAGCTGAGGTTGGTTTAGCTGAGCCCCTGTGCTAAGGCGGCCGTCGCCGGCATCCCAGAGCTGATTCCCATCTCACCAATCTCCCCCAGCGGAAGTGGAGCAACACAAGCACGGCACGGTCACCATGGCAGCGGCGCTACAGCGCCTCAACACACGACACCCCAGAGAAAGAGTTGAAGCGAGTGGAAAAAGGAGAGAGGAGAGATTTGAGGGTAAAAGAAAGTGAAAAGAAAAAGGGAGTGGAGGGAGAGGAAGGGAAGAGAGAAGGGAACAAAAGGAAAAGGGGGGTAGAGAGAGAGAGAGAGAGAGAGAGAGAGAGAGATGAGAGGGGTGATGATGGTCTTGTTTTGGGGGCTGCCAGCAGGATCTAAAGTCTGTCCTCCTCCTCCTCCTTCTTGGCTTCCTTCCTTTTTAATTACTGTGGCTTATGTCTAAACAGACAAGGTCAACACAAGGGATTCCGCAGTGTAGGAGAGCTCTCTCTCGCTCTCTCTCTTTCATCTGAATCCATTTCATCCAAATCCGCCTTTTTGCCTTACTGTCCTTAAACTGCCTGTTAGCAAAGGACTAGGAAAACAATAAACACTCAAAATGTTTAAACAATGGTGAATTATTTAAAAATACTTTATTGGTGTTTTTCTTTAGTAAAGCATAATAACTCAAAAGTTACAGACTTTCTTATGAAAAGAGTTTCTTAAGGGGAAAAAAATAGATACCCAGGACATAACGTGTCTGGGATAATTACTGGTTACCAGGTTGTTTTGTGTCCTTTTTCCACTGCCAAGCAGACCCATTAGTCTTGTCAGAGCTTGGGCATCTGCACATGCAAGGTAATGGCAACCGGAGGCTCGTTTAAGGTCTATCTAAACACTCATTAACCTGCCGCGTTGTTTTGTGTTGTTTTGTTTTGGCCCTGGGAAGGAAATGATTTCCAGACACCCCTCGATTCCCCCACCCCACGCAAAGGTCTCAGTTCAGCCATTTTCCTCCCATGACTTCATCGGTTTTTATCCCAAACATGTTCACAGGCACCTTGACAAACAATTATGGCAAAAAATGTCTAGCAGTGAAAACTTAAGATGCTCTTTTTAACATGGGAGCTGGAGACACTGTTTTCATCATAGTGTCTCAGTAAAGTGCTTTTGTTGGTATGACATGTCCTGCTTAAAGATGAGACACCCAAATCTTGCACAGTGTCAACCTGATATCTAGCAACACCACCCAGGGGGAAAGCATAGCTCATATTGAAGCCACACAAGTCCCACGAAACAGTAGAGCCAGAGAGCCTTGGGAATTCCACTGTAACAGGCTGCACATTGAGGACAGTTTTGGGTGGGACACATGGATGATCTCTGAAAAGGTAACGCACCCATTATCTTCTTTTGTGGGATATTTTTGTCCATGCAAAGAGGACTACAATAGAACTTCCTTCCCCTTGGGTCTTCCCCTATCTCCCATGCAGCGCTATCTCGCTCCTCTCCTGATGCAACACCCATGTCTGAGTCAGTCCAGGGACACCACAACTGCTCATTCTTCTGAGCAGCCTCACCGCCTAGCCTACTTCCTGTACTCAACAGGAACGCTTGATTAAGTTGTGTGCTTCATTTAGGGACATAAACTTGTCTAAACAAATTTGTTTTTTTCCCCTGCCGAGCGATAGTGAGGCTGAGTCTGATGTCCACAGATGGCCCCTGTTCATCCCATGGGGTGAGAGGAATGGAAGCTCCTCTCTCTCTGATGCAGAAGTCTCACTCGCCAGAGACAAATCTTTCACTCAGACCGTTCACCGCAGCGTTCCTCTCACAAAGCATTACGAGATGTAATCAGACTGGATAGGAGGAATCCGGGCAGAGAAAGAGGCAGTAATTGGGCCTTCAAATGAGTGTGTGTGTGGGGAGGGGAGGGGGGGTAGCCAGATTCATGTCCTCTGTCATGATGGTGCTCGCTGATGCCAGCAAAAGTAGGGGATATTTTTGATAGGTAATGGTAATGTTGCAGTGGCCACAGGAATGCCTGGAGAAACCAGACGACTTGTGGTTAACCTAGCACGAGGCTTGAGAATGTATAAAATAACATTTAAATTTAGATTTGATTACATTACACTGTTTTTGCCCATAAATGTTCCCACATTGCCGGGGCAAAGCAGCGGTGTTGTGGCATCCATGGTGCGAAAGACAGAAAGAATACAGAACATTGAGCAGCTTGGTCACTAGACGGACTTCAGGAAATAACTGGGAATCTGAAAGCATGTAATGGTCACAACAATGCCTCAGAACACTTGTTCTGATAAATCCATTATGGAGTGTCTGAAAGACTGAATGTGGGCCAGAAGTTGACCTAAGCTGTCAACAATGCTTTGCATTTTTTCAGCGAGTCCAAACCACATAATACATTTTGAAAGTCTGCTTGTTTTCAAATCAGTATCATGGAATACTGGATATTTATCCAACCAAAGTGTATCTGTGTAGAAACAGGGAATCTGTTACAACTGGCTAGCTTTGCTGTCTCTATTTATTTCATCACACATTCCAAAATGCTGACCTGACAACACTGACACCAAGTTGAAATCCCTGATGATTTCTCATTGCATCAACACTGGCCAACGTCACCTGACTGCTAACCCCAAGATGGATGGTAAATGGTAAATAGAGTGTATTTTATTGTGCTTTTCTCTAAAGAGCCGTAGAGACTTTTGCCTCTCAGTTTACCTACTCACACACACATTCACACATACAGATGGTGAAAGGCTGCCATGCCAGGTGCTAATCAGCACATCGGGAGTGATTGATGAAACTGGGCAGGGAGACAGCCCAACAAAACTCTCTCTATGGGGCCATAGTCCCAAACCACCGAGGTGGTGAGGGTAACTTTCCAGCCGATAAACCAGTACACATCTCTGGCCACATCCAGGCACTTTGGAGGGAGTCTGGAGAACAGCTTAGAAGAGCATCATCTGGTGAAGGCATTTGCAGTATCAGTTGGCCATGGGGCTCTCCAAGGCCTTGAAGATTGTTGGAACAATTTAGAAAAGAGGGCCTACACTTTATTTTCTCTCTCTGTGTCTTTCTCTCTCTGTCCCTGTCTCTGTATCTCTCTCTCTCTGATTTCTTTCACTCTCTCTCCTTGTCTCTACCCCCCTTTTGGTCTCTCTCTCCCTTTCCCCATGTCTCTCTACATGCCTCTCTCTATGTACAGTATCTGTCTCTCTCTCTCTCCATGTCTCTGTTTCTCTCCCTCTCCCCATGAATCTATTTATCTCACTCTCTCCTTGTCTCTCTCCCTTGTTACTCTTCTGATGGGAGATCTCGGGGACCACGCTGTTTTGTGCGTCGGCGTCGTTGCTCCAGCCCTGGTTTCCTGCCTGCGTCGGGGGGCTTAACGCTCTTGGAGCGTGGTCACACATGTGGTTGCCATCAGCCCCGCTGACCCCTCGCGCTCCGCAGAGCCGACCCCAGAAGATGGTTGCCAGCTGGGGGGGACACTGAGACTTCGTACTCAGAATTGAAAACTAATCTCATAGCACCCATGCCGGAAAAAAAAAAAAAAACTCTGGTTCCTACGGCACCTCTGCTGCTAAAATTAGTTCAGGGTCAGGGTTTGGTCGGAGGTGAGAGATGGCTGACGGAGAGGCTTGGAAGTTTACCGCCAAACTTGAAGCAGGAAATGCCTTGTTGAAGACCCTCTCTGTGTTTCACACAGGTTCACACACTCTTTCACACACACATGGGTCACAGTCACAAGGACGCAAGTATAGGCTGATGATTCCTCTGGTGACTCCCAAAGAGCCGCACTTGCAGATCCTGAGCTTTGCCAGTCCATATAGGAGCGTTGCCATGCGTTGACTTTACCAGTGCCTGTTGCCATGCATGGACTTAACCAATGCCTGTTGACCAATGCATAGTGGGTAGAACCTGCTGTCATGCACACCTCAAAACAATAAGGTGGGTAGAACCTGCTATGCACACCTTGGAAGAATATGGTGGGTAGAACCTGCTATGTCATGCACACCTTGGAAGAATAAATATTATGCTGCTATACGGATAACCTTTCTATTTCAAAACACACAAAACTCTATGTGTCCGTGTGCATTTGTGCAAACATGCATGTGTGAGTGCACACATTTTTGCATATGTGTGTGTGTATGTGAGTGTGTGTGTGTGTATGTAAGTGTGTGTGTGTGTGTGTGTGTGTGTGTGTGATGATTGCTGAGAAAGTGTATGTTCATGCATCTATGTATATGATACTCACTGGAGATCCTAATGTAAGTGGTTTCGGGGGGGATTGGGTTTTTTGGGGGGTTCTGGGCATTTAACAGATCCCAGATGTGTTGTTGATAGGAGACAGAGAG
>NC_063201.1:18614086-18641586 GCF_017589495.1 Alosa alosa
ACATGCACACACTCACTCACACACACACACTCACACGGGCAGGCAAACACACACGCTCACATACACGCACGTTGACAGAGTCAGGGGAAGAGGTGGCGACTTCCTCCCTCCGCTGTGGAGTAATAGAGTTTTCTTCGTCCCCACTCCGCTCGGCAAACAGCAGGAAAGGCTGTCATACAATCCCTCCCAAAGAGAGAGAGAGAGAGAGAGAGAGAGAGAGAGAGAGAGAAAGAAAAGGAACTGCGAAAATGGGCAGGGTTTTGGAGAAAAGGGAGGGAGCAAAGGAAAGACAGGGGTTGGGGGGGAGGGGGGCTCCCCTTGTTGTTAAGGCAACAGGCGGGAGCGAGAGGCAGCCTGAGACAAATTAACTAAAATTTTCCACACTAAATAAAACATGAGAGAGCACGTTACATGGAACAAGTCATGACTGACAGACAGGGCTGTAGGCATTCCACAGCCACTTTGATGATTTTAAAAGGAAATAAACCTCCTCTGTCACTTCAAAACTTTCAGTCTATTTGGACGGAGGAGCATGAAACCAAACAACCCGACTGACAATTTGGAAGCAACTCATGACAATTTGGAGGCAACTTGCTGGGTTTGAGGACACTCTAATTGCGAGAAGATCGTTGTCACCCTGCCATACAGCTGGATAATTACGTATTTGTTGTATTTTACAAACAAAAAACACATGACTCTGTCAGAAAAAAAGGAAGGAGATGAAGTAGTCACACTCTAAATGCAAAGACAGACCAGATGTTAATTATCAAAAGTACTGCTGACAACTCTGCGAGACACAAAACAGCTTGTTTTATCTTTATGACAGATGAGATCACTCGTGGAGACCCTCGACTCTGCTGGTCTGCAGCAAACTGCAAAAACTGCAAACATGCAAGCGCTACTGGGACTGCAGGACCTGACCAAGCCTGAGCCTGCCTCTTATCTGTCTGAGTGCGCCAGCAACTTACAGGGGTCAGCCACTGCAACCCGAGACACTTCACGAGCGAGTGCGTAGAGTGCAGGGCCTCCAGAGGACGCCCAGCTGACTGCAGAGAGAGAGAGAAAGAGAACAAGAAAAAGACAGAGAATGAGAGAGAGAGAGAGAATGAGAGAAATATAGAAAGAGAGAAACAGACAGAGAAAGCGAGAAAAAGAGAGACAGACAGACAGAGAACAAAAGAGAGAGAGAGAATGAGAGAGAGACAGAGAGAGAAAGAGAGAAAAAGAGAGAGAAAGAGAGAGAGAGAGAGAGAGGTAGAGCTGGTTGTAAAATCAGCAGAGGCCACCAGCCATAATCCCAGGGCGTTTCTGATGGGATCCATACGCTGTGGCTGGGCTACCCTTCTCCCATCAAGGCCAGCTCCCAGCCATGGGAACTTGGATGTGAACTCAGTTCATGGGAAAATAGCCAAACTTGAAATACACACTTCATGGGTACACGTGTGTATGTATGCACAGCATCTACGACTGCATTATGTAATGCACACATTTATTGTTGTATGAATAATTTTCCACAGATTTGTTTAACCTTAGCTGATATACAAGACATAATCACTAAGGCTGTGGGTTCTGGTTAAAATACAAAAATGTGTGTGGAAGGGAACAGAATCTGCAACAACAGAATTGGGTAACATGGACTCTATGAAATTCTATGTAAACATGAAAATTAAAAAAATTGGTCCTTTCAATAGTATGTCTAAGATTTCAATTGTTTTTAGGCCATCTGAGGTCATAGTATTGCCTGTTTTTAGCCAAAGAATATTTTACTCTGGTCTGTTGCACCACTTTCTTTCACCTCCTCCAGCATCCTGCAACATTTGGGCAACAATCTGCTTTATTGATACTGCTGGACAGGCAGACTCTGATTCGACACAGCCTCATGTCATGTATGTCCTATTCTGAAGACCACACGTTCCAACTCAAACATCCTCTACACCCCCTCTCCTCTCCTCTCCAACATTTCATTTCTACCCTGAGCTTTCCTCTCCCCTTGTCCCTAATGAAAAGACCTGGAAAGGAAGAGAGGATGGATGGATGGAATCTTCCCCAGCAGTACTAAGGGAGAGTTGAGAAGGCGAGAGTGAGCTCGGGACAGAAGAAGAAGAAGAAGAAGAAGAAGAAGAAGAAGAAGAAGGAGAAGACAGATGTGGTGGAGCTGGTGGTGGAGACCCTGAGGAGGTATTTGGGGGAGAGAGAGCTCCAGCTCTGGCGCCGGTGCTGGCTCAGCTCTCTCCCCCAGCCCTGGCGGTGCTGGAGGCCTGGATCGCCTCACGTCTGGCAGATGTCCACCTGTCCCAGGGTTTGATTTACTGGCCAGCGCTGAGGCAGAGGGGGCTTCAAAACCAGGGCCAGAGAGCAGGAGAGCTTGGCGTGAAAGCGAGGCTGGACAGGAGCGCAGCTCCAGGGCCCCGGCAGAGGCAACAAATCTGGGCCTGTCCCGCGTAAACCCGATGCCCCCTCTTAGACTGACACAGCACCTCAGCAGTACATGAGGACTCTCTGGCAGTCAGGGAGCCTCAGTGAAAGGTTAAACTATTCAATATCTTAAACACCTCATCTGGAGGCTTAATTCGAACATTTCTTTTCTTTCCATGGGTGACTTACTTGCTGTCTGTTTGAGTGTAAATCCACCCATTCAGAAGGCAGCGTGAAGTGAACAGTCCAGGCAAAGGTTACTTTGCCTACATGACAGTGCATGCTCTGGAGGATCACTGATGGGAAGGTGAGGGAGGTGTGTGTGTGTGTGTGGTGGGGGGCGGGGGGCTGTGCAGGTGGTAAGACCGCAGCTTCAAACAGAGGAAGGTGTTAAGCAGGGGCCACCTCCTGTTAACCACACTTAACCCTTTCCATCACACTTATGGGTCATGTGTTATAAACTTTTAACATCGATTACTGTGAGATGTAGCATTGTTTATAGTTGCTCCTCTGCACCACATGAATGAGAAATGAACTTCTATGTTCAATTTAATTCATTCAATTTCCATTCAACATGTTCTTCACATCAAGCGTATTTAAATTTACATACATTTCAAATCTTAATAGCAGAATTCAAACACATCTCTGCATTCAGGGGGCAGGTTTATGCTTCACATGGCTTTTTAATTGATTGTTTAGTTGCAGACAGGAAAGAGAAAGTGAGGGGTTGAGTTCCCCATAGACATTAATTAAATGTGCTGCATGCCTGGGGCAGAACAATGCTGCTGATTTTTTGCAAATAAAAAAGACTTCCCTGGAAAATAAACATAACAGTAATTCCAGGATTATTCATTTATTTCCACAAGATGAGTCATGAATACAGAACAAACACACACAGACTCCATCACTCTCTCACACACACACACACTTACAAACACACATGATCATACTCCAAATGATACCAAGATCCACGCACAGCCTGGTTAGGTGCAGGTAGATTGCAGGAACATACTTAATTAGCAAAAATGGAGATAGTTCTACCGCACACTGTTTTGACGTTTACTTGATTTTATTCAGAGCGAACAACGCGTTTCGCATACAGCGTCCTCAGGTTCGCTCAGGTATGGTCTGAGCTCTTAGGTGTGTCTTTAATTACCTTCTAGTCACATGACCAGTTGTTTGTAAGGTCCATTTTAAATGCCAATATCCAATATTCCCATAAACAGTTAAATACAATCAACAAATAACAGACAAAGATATAGAACACGTCCGCAAAGATATACAATATACAATATATACACAATTCTTATCAAATATATACATATATACATAATTATCATCATCAAAAATAGCGTCATCAAAAGTCCAACAAGAGCAAAGAGTAGATCATACTCTTATAACTTTATAGCATACATGAGCCCCACAGGCATGTTTATTTGGAATGTTTCCTCAGGAGCTGTGGAGATTTTTCAGGCCAGCTCTCTAATCGGATAATTGAGCAGGATAATTACATCTGGCATACCTCGACCACCACTTCAGACCTCGCAGCACATGTATGCTAAAACCACAGCAGGACACCGCTTCAGTCCACACAGGTCAGTTCTGTCTGTGCACCCGGAGATGGACACCTTGGGTGGACTCTGAGGCGGAAAGGGCAATGAGATTGGTGAGTGTGCCATGCACAAGAGACACTTCAAGCCTAAACGGACATGCACTTACAGACCTCATGCCTCAACTCAACTTCTCCAGCACTCAAACGTGTGTGTGTGTCACTGTGTGTTGGGCGAGGAGAAACTGCAATATGTTCTAAGTTTCTTTGGTTGCACATAAACACACTGGCTTGCCAGGAAAAGAACTTGGCACCTTGCAGGCTGCCATTAAGTCCTCCCCCACCCTAATCCTGGGCCTACGGCTCTGCGTGTCAGTCTGCAGGTATGACATCCACCCCCACATCCAGCTGTACCCACACACGCCATGGAGCTGAAGGACACACATGCACATGCACACACACACCCTTATGAACACACACACACACACACACACACCCTTATAAACATACACGCCATGGAACCGGAGGAGACACAGACACAGACAGACACAGACACAGACAGACACACACACACACACACACACACACACACACACACACACACACACACACACACACACACACACACATACTGCAGAATGCCAGAGACTGATCCCTCACACCCTTTTCAAACCAACAACTTGGGCCAAGATTATTGGATCAAGATGGTAATTTGGCTAAATTATGCCCGGATTGTGGACGCTCAGATTGGATCTGAGTCAAATCATGGTTCTTAGACCTTTTGTCCTGTGCTACGAAGAGAGGTATCAGTCTCTACAATCACAGACTTTCTGCAGAGGTGACGTGGCACTATGGGTGCTTTTCCATATCAAGACCTTCTCTTTCTGCATGGGCAGTTTATGAAAATCCAAAGCTCAGTCTGGAGGCAAAACAGGTTTTCCAACTTTGTCTTTCTTCCAGTCGCTGAGCAATCCAAACAAACCCACCTTTGAGTGCAGCACGCCAAGGTTGGCCATGAGCACGGAGAAACCTCAAACGGACAGCTCTGCTCTGCTCTCCTCTACTCTGCTCTGTCATGTCCTCTCATGCTCTTTCACCGAAGGGTGTGTTTAGTCAGAGTGGAATTACGAAGAGCTAAGGAAGGTATCCAGCACGCCCAAAGAGATGGTTCAGAACAGAGAGAGAGAGAGAGAGAGAGAGAGAGATTAGGAGAAAAAGAGAGGTAAGGTGTAGAGAAAAAGAGTGAGTGAGTGAGAGAGAGGGATTATTAGAGAAAGAGGTGAGGTGTAGAGGAAAAGATTGAGTGAGTGAGAGAGAGGGATTATTAGAGAAAGAGAGGTGAGGTGTAGATGAAAATAGTGAGTGAGTGAGAGAGGGATTATTAGCGAAAGAGAGGTAAGGTGTAGAGGAAAAGATTGAGTGAGAGAGAGTGAGGGGAGAAAAAGGAGGAATGATGGAGACTAAGAGAGGAAGAGAGCAAGATTAAGAGATTGAGAGAGTAAGAAAAAGAGACAGAGAAGAGGAAGACAGATAAAGAGATAGAGTGTAGAGAGTGCTGCGGATGGTTAGAGATAGAGAGAGGATGGAAGAGAGAGTGGGCAGAAGTGGAGGTCTGTTTGGTGTTACATGGGTGGGCAGAGTTAGTGATGCAGTGGTCCCTCCGTGCTCGGCGGTCGTCCTGCGGTCCTCAGCCCACAGCCTGTAAAGGACTCCAGTGTTAGTCCTGAGAACAAGCCTGAGAAGCAAGAGGAGGAGTGTGTGTGTGTGTGTGTGTGTGTGTGTGTGTGTGTGTGTGTGTGTGTGTGGTGGCGAAGTTTGAACTGGAAAGAGTGGGGATAGAGGGAGAGCTCTGGACAGGTCATGATTATATAAACAGCTCAACACCACCAGCTCCCCAACTGCCAAGCTGCCTCCCCCACTCTCCCTCTCTGACTCCCCCAGCCTGCCTGCCTCCCTGCCTGCCTTCCTGCCCGGCCCAGCCAGCGTAGCTCCACACAGCTGCACAGGGCGATCAACAGACCGCACAGGAGGCCTGGCATACCTCATGCCACTTTCCTCTCCACTGTGCACTGGAGTCATGAATGAGATAAGAACCAGTCAAGGTCATATCAGCTCCCCACAGAGAGAGAGAGAGAGAGAGAGAGGGAGAGAGAGAGAGAGAGAGAGAGAGAGAGTCACTAGAGTTTATTGCTCTCCAACTGGAAGCACAATCTGCTGGACTGCAGGCTCAAAAAGAATACACTTAATCGCACACTCACACTCAAATAGTATGGATCAAAAAGCACCTTTTACTTTATTAGAGTTTATTAGTAGTATCTCCCCCAAAGACAGAAGAAGACAGTTGCCTTGTTTGGAATCTGACAGGTGGACTACCTCAGTGATACGCTACGTACATCCATGCTCCACTTGAGAGCAGCAAGCTAACCACAGCTCAGCAGTCGGCCATTCCCAGTGTCAGGATCCTCCCGTCTCCAGTGCCTGGCTCTCAGAGAGAAAATAGGACCTTCAGACTTCCCATTCATCTTTCTGTTCACAAAGGCTTTAACCATCTAGAACTATTCTCAAAATTGGAACGTAAAAAAAACCCAGTGAGGTAAATTCCCATTAGGTGCACATCTGGTCCGGGTGGAAATGGTGTTGAGCGACTGAATAAGCCATTTTTTCTGTATACATTCTATATACATGTATGGTGACCGTGATTTGTTCAAGTAAGAGTTGTTCCTGGACCAACATTCTAATGACGGTCCTGGACCAACAACTCTTTAACCAATCACAGCCTTGTGATGTCATCAATGTGAGCCTTCTGCTTCTCCCATTGCCATTTTGAAATTTCCCTCCAGAAACAACCAGTGGATCACCAACTTGTATCTCAATACAGGTAGGTCCTTGCATATTTGTGTGTAAAATAGTTGTAAAATAAAATAATTCTGAGTGGAATCTGAATATATGCACCTTAGATTTTTTTTATTTTCGTTTTAGCTGACTTGGTTCCATGCTTGTCTAATGTTAGCTGCCAGGCTAGGGACCATACATTTGCTGTAATACATTAGCTTCCTAATAGGTAATTCAGTGGCTATGCATCTTTTAAATAACTTATTTCGAAGGGATACAATAATTGAAGTAGCTTTGAAGCTCATTTAGCAATCTTGGTGCCGCTGTTATTATGTTAGAGGCTAGGCTAGGGAACATACATTTATGCTACCAAATTAGCTTGCTAATAGGTAGGTGCAGCATGCAACTATGTGAAGGGCCAAGCCGGTGTTATGTTAGTTCACTGGCTAAGGAGCACACTTTTGGACTACCAATGTAGCTTGGTAATAGGCTAAAGCAGTAGCTTTTGTTTGTACATGGTCCTGGACCGACGTTGCCATGTTGGTCTTGGACCGCCATTAGAATGTTGTTCCAGGACCGTCTTTACAATGTTGGTCCAGGACTGTCTTTACAATGTTGGTCCAGGACCCACATTGTCATGTTTGTCCAGGACCGTCATTACAATGTTGGTCCAGGACCCACATTGTCATGTTTGTCCAGGACCGTCATTACAATGTTGGTCCAGGACCGTCTTTACAATGTTGGTCCAGGACCCACATTGTCATGTTTGTCCAGGACCGTCATTACAATGTTGGTCCCGGACCGACTTATATATAACAATATTGTCTTTACAATGTTGGTCCACGACTGTCTTTACAATGTTGGTCAGGGACAGTCTTTAGAATTTTGGTCCAGCACCGTTTTTACAATGTTAATCCTGGACCAACATCGCCATGTTGATCCTGGACCAACATGGTGATGTCACTCCTAGTTAAAATAGCTTTGAAGCTCATTTAGCAATCTTGTTGCCATGGTAATTCATGCTAATGTTAGCTGCTAAGCTAGCTAAAATACAAAAAATAGCTTGCTAATAGGCAATACAAATCTGTCAGTTGTCGTTAGACTTTTTTTCTTTTTTGCTACATTTTTGAGTAACTTGCCATGTTTAAACCTTTATACAATAAGCTGCAAAATATTTTTGTCTGCTTTGTTTATTCCAGGCCCATTATAGGGAAGTTTGTCCCTGTACATCACAGGGAAGTTGGTCAAGGTCCATCATAAGGAAGTTGACCCAGGTCCATCACAGTGAAGCTGGTCCAGGTCCATCACAGGGATGTTGGTCCAGGCTCATCATAAGAAATTTGGTCCAGGTCCATCACAGGGAAGCTGGCCCAGGTCCATCATAAGAAATACCAGTCTGCACACACTCTGCTTTGGTCTGGACCCAAGTGGATGGTCAAGCGATACATCACTGTTTCAATTTAATTTTCTCCTCATTAATCTGTTTATACTATAATTAAAGGGGGTGGGACATGGAACAGCAGTTTAAGAAAGATGCTTAGTAGGGGATTGACAACGCACGTTAAGCTATGGAGACTGACTGAGTGTGGGTCGTTAAGGGCACTTATTTAGAGAAAATATATTGAAATATATTTTAAGTGTCAAAATTGTTTTTTTTCTGTCAATTTTTAATATGTACATATATTTCAAAATATATTGTGAAAATATTTTTCAAATATTTTTTTGTGTATGGGGAACATTATGTAAGGGATAATGAACGACACGGTGGTCTGTTCACAGAAGTTAATGCACGGTCTAGGTTGTAAAACGGCCCGACGCGAAGCGGAGGGCCGTGATTAATGTGAACACTTACTGTTACAGCTATAAAAATGGCAGAATCATCGATATGCATGATATTTCCATTCCATAACCGTGAGGTGGGCTACACGCTTCACAATGACAGCAAAGAGTTGTCATCGTTATGTGCTTTGTCCATCAGACAACGCAGCTTTCTGCGCCAAGACACGCATGCTGCTTGACTTGGTTCCACTTATACCACATAATGATAATACTGGAAATTTAAATGAAGGATCAATATTCGTTTTTCCTTTATTTAATTTTAAAATGTTTGGTCCTCGGTCGGGTATATTTTATATAACATATCATTAATGGCACTTCCAAAAGGTTTTATTAGATAGATTGGTGCTCGGTAATAAGTCTTAGTGAATGTCTGATAACAACTCTTTGCCATCATTGTGAAGCGTGTAGCCCACCTCAAACATGGGACTGCCATGTGGCTCACAGTGTCCACTCACTTCCCCCTTTTGATGGACATTGCTAGGCAAGCTTCCAAGTGCCTCATAAACAAACCACAGTATATCGGTTTCTAAATCTTCAGTCAGCAAGTCCCCAAATAATGTATGCAAGATCAGCCACTGTTTCCAAATAGGAAATGTGACAACTGTACAACAAAAAGAAAAAGTTAAAGGCTATATTGGGTAAAGTTATACTGATGTCCCTGACTCTATAGCGATGTTGACTGTTCTTTTGTGACACATTATGTTGCAATGTTCCAATAAATTGTGAATGCTATTCTATGTTGCCACTGCATTCCACAATCTACCCAAACTCTTTTGCAACCAATAAACATGATTCTCTGAGATTGTAAAATAATTATATATGGCTTGGTGACTAGCCTGGCCTCTTTCCCTACAGTACTCCGTCTGGAATAGGTTGATTCGCCCTCGTTTACTTCGGTAGTTGGGCAGCCGACCCAACCAGCGAACAGAGGGCGTCCCTGATAGCGATTATGTTACACAGGCATGGTCTTTCAATTACTACGTCCCCGCCCCCGAAGCAGACCGATTGGAATACATCAACGTAGGGAGCGAAAAGGGCTTATGAAATCTTTGAGCAAATGTGAATAAAAGTCGCAAATAAGGTTGGTGTGAGTTATTTTAGCTCTTTCTAGTTTAGCTATTAACAGGAGTGTCACAAACAAAGTCACCGTAGAGTAGGATGTCATAGCTTTGTCATACCTTAATTTTGTCACTTGAAATACGAACGTACCCAAGTCAAACCTTAGTTTAGTAGGCTACATGGTCGCTTCAAAATCGCTATTTTTCAAACACTAAGAAGGCTCGACATAACATGAAACTCTGATCGAAGCATCATCAGTGTCTCTACACATGAACTTGAGCATTGAGAACATTGTTCGTGTACACATAGTTTACTAAAAAAAAAGATTTCCAGGCTACTTGGTGACACCTATACAGGTAAATTCAGAGATTCTTAGAAAAGTGTATGGCTCCATTCTCTAACAGCTTGTAAAGAGACTTTGTGCACAATCCCAGAGACAGGACAAAAACAAGCAAAAGTGTTTAGGAAAAAGTCCACACACTCCTTGGTATTTTCTTTTCTTGATTTTATTTTCTCATAGTTTGGCAAGACGTTATGACCTTGATTGTTCTTCCTCAGATTCACTGCAAACACAGGCATTGCACATGGTCTAAATCACCTGGCCTACAGTATAGGGGGGAGCCAGCTCAGTGACTCATTAACCCTTACAGGTATGGCAGGCAAGCTTGTGGCGTGACAAATGCCAAACAAATGCATACGAACATTATAAGAAATATTAGTAGAACTTTATATGAGACCAAAACAGATCTCTAGTGTATACAAATGCAGATTTGAAAAAATATAGAGTTCAATCATTCATTAGACTTTCTGTTCACAGTCCATATTACAAGAAAATTACAGAAAAGGTCTGATTACAAAATCTTCATTAAGCCCTCTTGGGGCCAAAGTTCCCTGGTGGTAGATCTAAAAAGCCTCTCTTTTTAAAAGCTGACTGTCTATGTCCCCTCCTCTTCGGTGGTTTTTGACTTGTTCTATCCCTATGAACCTCAGAGTTGAGAGTGGGTGTCCAAATTTGTTTAAATGAACAGCCAGGGGACTCTTATCATGATTGTTTCTGATGTTGCTTCTGTGTTCACATTCTTGTCTTCAGAGCCCTGCGTGTTTTTCCTACATATGCTTTCCCACAGGGCCATTTGATCAAATATACCTAATTAGTAGTGCTGCATGGGATTTTTCCTTTAACCCATAGTTCTTTTCCTGTTATAGGGTGATTGAAGGAGTGACATTTGTGTGTGAAATTGTCCTGTGCACAGTGCCCACATGGATAATATCCATCTGAAAATATTGCGGTGTTGGTGCAGGTGGGCAGTCTGTTTTCATAGTCTCTGATGTTGTCTGGACTCTTGTAGACAATTAAAAATATAATAGAAAATAAAATATTTACAAAAAATATGTATTGACAAAATATATATTGACAAAACATCACAAAAATATATATTTTTGACACTTAAAATATAATTCAATATATTTTTCAAAATAAGTACTCTTACCGACCCACACTCCATCAGTCTCCATAGCTTAACATGGCAAAAGTCAATCCCCTACTAAACTTATCTTTCTTAAACTGCTGTTCCATGTCCCACCCCCTTAAATTATAGTATAAACAGATTAATGAGGAGAAAATTAAATTGAAAACGGTGATGTATCGCTTGTGTAGCAGACGTTGCTGCCATTGCACAAGGCTATTGACCATTCATTTGGGTCCAGACCAGAGCAGAGTGTGTGCAGACTGCAGAGTGCTATTTCTTATGATGGACCTGGGCCAGCTTCCCTGTGATGGACCTGGACCAACTTTCTTATGCTGAGCCTGGACCAACATCCCTGCGATGGACCTGGACCAACATCCCTGCGATGGATCTGGACCAGCTTCACTGTGATGGACCTGGACCAACTTCCTTGTGATTGACCTGGACCAGCTTCACTGTGATGGGCCTGGACCAGCTTCCTTTTGATGGACCTGGACCAGCTTCCCTGTGATGGACCTGAACCAGCTTCCCTGTGATGGACCTGAACCAACTTCCCTGTGATGTACCTGGACAAACTTCCCTATAATGGACCTGGAATAAACAAAGCAGAAAAAATAGGTTTAAACATGGCAAGTTTCTCAGAAATGTAGCAAGAAAAAAATCAGTCTAACGACAACTGACAGATCTGTATTGCCTTTTTGTATTTTCCCTAGCCTAGCAGCTAACATTAGCATGAATTACCATTGCAACAAGATTGCTAAATGAGCTTCAAAGCTATATCAACTATTGGGTCTCTTCTTGGTAATAGGCTAAAGCAGTCACTTTTGTTTGTTGTACATCTTCCAGGAGTGTCATCATCATGTTGGTCCAGGACCGTCTTTACAATGTTGGTCCAGGATCAACATGGCGATGTTGGTCCAGGATTAACATTGTAAAAACGGTGCTGGACCAAAATTCTAAAGACGGTCCTGGACCAACATTGTAAAGACAATATTGTAAAGTCGGTCTTGGACCAACATTGTAATGATGGTCCTGGACAAACATGACAGTGTGGGTCCTGGACCAACATTGTAAATAAAGACGGTCCTGGACAAACATGACAATGTGGGTCCTGGACCCCAACATTGTAATGACGGTCCTAGACAAACATGGACATAAGAGTGACATGACACTGTCATGAATACAGGACACCGTCATGACACATGAAACCTAACCCTAACCCTAACCCTAACCTAACCTCTAACCCTAATCTTAACCCTCACCCTAACCCTAACTCTAATTGTTATGACAAAACAACGAATATCACTTAATAACAGAAGCGATATGTCATAAACATTTATGACTTGTTTATGACATGTTCATGACAGTGGCATGTCACTCTTATGTCGACACTGTCAAGTAAAGTGTAACCATATATTCTGTATATATACAGTACATCGCATGTCTGTGGGGGACATGTGAGTGGTCAATTGAATGATAAACTGGTGGTTTGCAAAGAGTGGGAAACCGTGGTGTAGGCCTACATGAAAGGAAGGGAGCTACCAAAGAAGGAAGGAGTCGGAGCTGGCAGAGGGCGTGATGAATGAACGAAAAGGAAACTGCTTCCTCACTCTGTCTCTCTGTCTTTCTCTCTTGGCCTTGAGGAGGGCGTTAGCCATTCAGGCTCCTGTCTCCACCAGTGGGGGCCACTATCAGTGTCTGACGGCGCCCAGTGACACTCCCGGCGCCTAGTAGCCCAACGTCAAACACACACACACACACACACACACACACACACACACACACACACACACACACACACACTCCCAGCGCCGAGAGACTAATTACAGGGCCGAGTGAGAAGCCGTGCCGGGCGTCGCTCGCAAGGATAACTGCAAGCCGCAGCCCATGGAAGAGTGCAATTACAGTCCACTATTGTCCAGTGTAGCACCTCGTATAGGCCACACACCATCTCCCAGGCCAGCTTTGTAAAGTTGCTAATAAAGGCTCCGTCATTTCTTTTTTACGAGGTGCAGAGAGAGGCTCCAAATATTCTGCATACACTGTACACTCATACACTCATAGTGATTGTGTTTCTAAAAATGTTTGTTCCTCTGGCTTCGAGGTTTAGGACTGAATTAGTCATCTCATACTCATTACAGAAATATGGTGCCGTGGGCACCACCAGGTCTGGCCCTGCTTTTTGATTTCAAATCTGAATCTGAACTCCTCGTGCCCTGCTTGTTGTCCTCCCCTCCTGATTCCTTAAGCAAACTTTAGATAAAAAACATCATTAAATCAAGAGAGTCGTGACAAGTGGTATGCTTTTCATTTATGGTAAGACCAACAGACTCTCTGTCGCAATATATCTCATCTCAATGAGGTCTTTTCTCTCAGGCGAGGATGAAGCTCTAATGGTTTGTCTGTTTTGCTTTAATCAGCGGTCCATGTGACCTCTGTGTTGCCCCAGTTCGACTTCCTCATCAAGTCTTGTGAGATGCCCGAGGCTGGTGCCACGCTGTTGCCTCAACAAGGCCCTCTTTCTATTTAGCCTATTTAGCATGTTCCTCAACACTGTTAATGACAAACATCTTGTCATGGGTATTTAAGAGAACAGAGAGAGAGAGAGAGGATCAGTGTTTTGTTTTTGAACAATACCAATGAAACACTGAGGGCTTTTATGAGAGAGAGCAAAATGAAAAAGACAAAACAACTATGAGAAAAAAAGATGGATTTGCACAGGAATGGTGCCTCAGTGGCAGTAAAAATCTAGAAGTCGGCTTTCTGCAAAACATATACTTTTGAGGTTGACACAACCAGAAAGGCTTTCTGCTTGTGTTGATTGCATACTATCTCTGCCACGGCTTGCAGGGTCCAACCCAGTGGTGAGCAGACTCCCCCCACATCACTGGGAACATAATGACTTGGCCGGTCTGCAATCAGGGTTTTGGGAACATTCTGCTGTCTTGACCTGAGGACAACCCTTTGCCCTCTAACCCCAACTCCCCCCCCCCCCAACAGCATTCCTCTAAACATCCGCCAATCTGTCAAGTCCTCTTTAACCTTGTCTCTTCCTGATAAAACAGTGACTAAAGAATAATATCTTCATCAAAACACAAACAAACAAAAAACATGCAGTTGACGGTTAAGGGCAATACAAAAAAACAGGAGAGCCTGGAACACTATACTCCGGCGGAATTCATCACTGAACGGCATGTGACGCATCTTGGCCAATTTTAGAGGCACAACCAATTGACAGCTTCGTCTCCTCAAGACGCCACCACCACACACTTCAGTGCAGAGTGTCTGGGACCAACGCTGTGAGTGCCACAAAGACATGTGTTACAACAAGACATGTGCCCCATCACACACTCAAAGCTGTACGCTTTCATGTCTCCCATTAGACAAGGGTCCAATGGCCTGGGTCTGGCTGCAGGACTTAAAGCAAGAAACATTTCTGTGCCTGACGTTATCAGAAATACTCCGGGTCGTTATGTATAATTACTTTTTTAAAATCGTAATCTCCCTGGTTCATGTCTGAATTCTGACACAGACTTTAAGCCCCTGTGGCCCAGATTTGGTCAGAGCCTGGTGTGGATCCGTGGTAGACTCTCCGGAGCCACACCAGATCATAGCCATGCCCACCCCAGAGTCGGGCGCTCCGTTCCTTGTGGGCCCATGTGTGAAAAGCAATTGGATTAAAAATGGGAAGAGCCAGCCCACAGTTAAAGAAAGTGTAGACCACGACTTAATCCAACACAAGGCTGCACAGAGAAACACGTGTTGGAAGGGGAGAGTTGGGGAGACTCAGGCGCCGGGGCTTTATCACTGCAGGAGACTTCAAGCTTCAGGAGTCTACCCAAAAAGGGCATGTTTTTAAAGCCTGGTCTCTAACAAGTTATGCAAAAAAGAAATGTTGGTGAAGTAATGTTTCAGCACCAGAGTAGGAGACAGAAGTGAGCAAAGGCAATAGTCATTTTGTTTGGGGTCGTTAATGTTCACAGACTTTTGAACTTGAAGTTGATGTCTCTCATCTTGATCACTCCACTGAAGTGGATGCATACTGTCCATTTAAGTATGAATCTGACAACTCTCTCTCTCTCTCTCTCTCTCTCTCTCTCTCTCTTTCTCTCTATTACACTCACACACACTTACACTTACACGCACATCTACATGCACATGCACACAGTCCTATTTTTTGTCTGTCTCTCCTGTTTTGCTCACTCAAGGCTCAAGGATAACAAAACATGTCCCCATGACAGTGTGTGATACATATCTGGTGATTGTGCTGTTAAATCAGCAACTTAGTGGTTGTGCGAAGGAGCTGACCAGACCCAGCCTATCTCCAGAGTCATCTGTGCTGTGCTTTGCTGTGTGCGTGAGAGGGGGGCCCATCACCGACTCCAACTCCATGCCACAGCTGTGAATCAGTGAGGCCCAGTTCCTGTCCTGCCTGCCCCAATACACCCCCCCACCCACACACATACAGACAAAACACACACACAACACACACACACACACACACACACACACACACACACACACATTGGAAAACCCAGGCAGGCTGTGCGGCTACCTTGTGGCACTTTGGAACAGTAATTTGGTTAACAAGTAAACATGCTGGCCTGCCAACAGGAAACCAGCTCAAGTCTGTTTGAAATTCCCAGTTATTCCTGGTCCACACTAGATAAAAAAAACAGGCAGAGCGAGAAATAGCCCATACAAAGGAAGCAATTTTCGGTGGCAGTCACGTATGCTTCCAGTCTTGAGCAGACGGCCTGTCACATTTCCAGATGGATGACTGCGTATATCAGTGGAGGATTTCCAAGCTGATAGTCTTCATTTAGAGCTGGTCCCTCATTGTCTCGAGTGCCACTGAGTGTTCTGACATAAACAAAGAGTTTGTTTACAAACAGTCCAACCCAGATGGGATCTAACTTTGGAAATGGCTCTGGTCTTGACCTGGCCCTCATCTGGCTGACCCAACAGAGCTGGATCCACTTTCCTACTATCCTATTGAAATGCCTATTTAAAGACATAAGGTTTCTCTCTCTACCATTTATCCATATTGCCATAGAGCTCTAAATGTGTCAGCAAGATAGATATTAAAGTGAAATAAAAGTAGAGATGTCTGAGACTGCTTTGGCTAGACAGAATATGAAAGGCACTTGAGCCAAGTACTCAGGAACCAAAATGTGAGTGATGGATGCCTGATTTGATCAAGACATGACTGATGACAATGCAGAAAATGCAGTACAGAGGAGATGGACAGAGTTAGATGGATATCAATATGGGGAGAGATGGAAAAGAGAAAGAGATAATGGGGGGAAAGGACAGAGAGAAGGATAAAAAAGGAGAAGAGAGATAGGAGAGAGAGAGAGAGAGAGAAAGTCTCTCTCTCTCTCTCTCTCCTAGAGAGAGATGCTATACCAGGTCTACAGCAGTTACTTAGACTGGTGCTGCCATATAAAGCCCCCTCACCCCTTCCATCGCTCCCATGGGAACCAAACTGCCAATAATGCGCTCAGACCACTCAGGGTCACCGCCAGCCTTTCACGCTCTGCCGATACACTTCCTGAAGGCCCTGGACTCCCCAAAGGATGCTGGGGGCCTCCCAGTCTTTCACATACGAGCACATCAGCAAAGAAAAACACACACACACACACACACACACACACAATCACACACACAAGCACACACAAGCCTCCCATGGCCCCACGCATTCTGTTTATACACAGAAATGTAGACTCACAGGCTGCAGAGGAGAGGCTGAACTCTCCCAGGCAGTAATTATACTCTTTCTATTCTCACCAGTCCCACGCTCTCACACACTGAAAAGGGATGAAAAAAGACATCACACACACACACACACACACACACACTCAGGAGATGTGTGCTTATTCTGCTCAAAATGTTAACTCTGTATGGACAAAGATGGTGAGAAAGAGGGAGAGAAAGATGCAAGGTCTTCAGAGATCTGCATTACTATTTGGATGTTTGAAATACTCACACTAAGATAAAGGTACAGTATTAGAAATGAAAAACACAGAGGTCGCCATTCATTTTGGAATCGCCTGCAGCCTGGTTCTTACCTTTCTAACCCTAATAAAGGACAAAGCTTTCAGAGGTTAAGCTGATCCAAATGTAAACCAAGTAAACCTGAATGTAGAGTCGAGCCGAGTATCACCTGTTTTATGATGTGGAAGGAGAAACGCTGGGAGGACAGGTCACTGTGCCTCCCCATCAACATCACTTCACACACACAAACGCTCACGCACACACACACACACACACACGCATTACGCAGACACACACACACACACACATAAGAGAGGTGAACAGTGAAAAATTCTCCTTTGGCAAGGTAGGGGTTTCTGATGAATTCAAAGTGAAAAAGGTTTGTGTGTGGGTGTGTGTGTGTGTGTGTTCTAATGTAAAGCAGCTGGGGAGAGGTGTATCATTAGGGTAATGACAGGGATTCAGATTGGGAAGAATATGTTCAGGTGTGTAAATGAATGTGTTTGTGTGTAGGTGTGCGCTTTTGTGTTTGCATGACAGTGTTGGGGGAAAGAGAGAGTGAGAAAGAGAGCGTGTGTGTATGTGGTAAAGGCATAGGCCTCGTAATTGATGAGTGCTCTTGGCCCACACGAGTCCGAGGGCCAGTCAGATGTACGTACATTTACGAACGTAGCGTTATCATCGCCATGGCCTACCCGCTGTGATTCTTTAGTTTATGTGCTATTTATCAAACCTGCAGTTCATCGGGTAATCAGCGCTTTTCTCCCCCCCCCACCGCAGTTTGCGCAGTTGAATGAAGTAAACTGATGGAACTCTAAAAGGAATCAAACGTTTAGCGATCATGAAATAATACAATACATGATAAGATGTCAAAAAGCAGGGAAGATGAAGTGCAGTAGTTCTACTCAAACTACTTGTGCGCGTAGGCTATGGACGATTGGTCAAATCTAGCGCGTAGGCTATGGATGATTGGTCAAATGGAAAGGAAAGTTTAAGTGGATGACGTAAAAGTGAAAGTAAAACATTAGAAAGGACAACGAAAGTTAAAGGCACACTATGCAAGATTTTCACCTTTATGAAGCCAATTTGATGGTAAATGAACTTGTAATAGGCGAATCGTTCACCTAGCATCAGAGGCGGACAGAGTACACAGCTTCATTACTTGATTAAAAGTACAGATACGCTTTGCTAAATTTTACTCAAGTACAAGTAAAAGTACAACAGTCAGATGTCTACTTAAGGAAAAGTACTGAAGTACTTGTTTTTAAAAGTACTTGAGTATCAAGAGTACAAGAGTAAATATTGCATTACTGCCACAGTGCTTACATTTATGTACAGAAACGTCCCACATGGAGTTATGAAAAATGTTAATGTTAATACCTTGGAGAATGTAAAAGGAATTGAAAGTAAAATCAGGTCATTTTCATCTTTTTACCATGTTGCCAGGAATGGGCAGTATTTCTAATACATGTATTTAAAATACGTATTTCAAATACAAAACACTACTTTGTAATTGAAACACTTGAAGCGAAAACTATCATTAACTTCAAATAGTCTCGCCAGACTATTGAAATAGTCTGGTGAGGTGGGGCCACGGGTTGGCATAATTCCCGGGATGGACCTGCTGCGTCTTCATCCATTGTTTCATCCATTGCTTCGTCTCTTATCTAAATCTGACCATGGAGTTGACTTTGGCGGAAAATCAGTGGCGCCTGCACAATCCAGAGAGGGAGAGGGAAACAACAAATTGAGGGTTTCTGAGATTTTTCTTTTTTCCTTTTTTTTTAGAAGTAGTAACGGGTACTCACGGTTATAGATAGAAATGTAGTGGAGTAAAGAGTACAATATTTGCCTCTCAAATGTTCTTGAGTAAAGTCATGAGTACTCCCCAAAAATGATACTCGAGTAAAGTACAGATCCCTCAAAACTGTACTGTACTCAAGTAAATTTACTCCGTTACTGTCCGGCTCTGCCTAGCATAGCTATACAGCATAGACGTAGCAAGTCCCTACCGAGAAGACCAGCCATGCAACTTCCAAGAGTGGTGCCCCGCCAAAACTCGCGAGAATCTGAAACATTACCTTGTCAGTAGATATCTTTGGAGATGGTTTTTGACTGTTGTTAATCCTTCACCTCCACAACAAAAGCATTTGCATTGTGTACAGGTTGGGATAAGTCATGAGAAGTTTGCTATTTACAATAGCAGAGTAACATATAAATACATTGCTAATACAGTAGAGGGAGCTCTAAACTCGCCAAAAATACCTAAACCTGCATAGTATACATTGGTTGCTTTTTGATATAGTACAAAGACGCAAAACTCGTGCTCTGAATAGCGATTCTGTTGTCTTCGAAAGTTCCTCTTATTGATGCCATTAACCGCAATTTGGATTAACACTTTTAAAAGGCGGAAATATTTCACCGCAAAACAGATGCTTTCATGGCCAGTTTTATTACATACAGGGGAATACTTAATTAGGCGCATTTTATGCTTCTCCTCTCATCTTTTTAGACGAAAGTCCCTTGACCCTCCTTTAAATGCATATGCATGACACAGAAAAGTGCAAATGACCATTCTCAGCTTCCGCGACAGGCAGTCAGTGCGGCCTGTTTGTACATACCTCACCATGTTTTTACATTGCGAAATAAATATGCTTGAAGTGGGTGCAAAAGCGCTACATCTGGCCCTGAGTCTCTCTCTTTCTCTCTCTCTCTCTCTCTCTCTCTGTGTGTGTGTGTGTGTGTATCTTTAATGACAGGGATTTGCACAGACTCAACAGACAGGTCTGCTGATGAGTCACAGAGGGTTCAGTGAAGGTTAGCAACAGGTTAGCACAGAACAGTCCCTGCCTCAGGGCCAAACAAAGCCACGCGGAGACACAGAGCAGACCCTGTCTGCAGTTTACACACTCTTCACCCTCTCTCACAAACACACATCAACAGCAGCACTTCTCTTGAGGACTTAAAGACATCTCTCTGGGCTTCTGTTTGTGTGTGACAACTGTCTGGGCTTTTGTGTACAACTGTATGTTTGTAGCACCTATCTGGACTTCTGTATGTGACGCCTTGTGTTGCTGTGAATGTATGTAGGACTGCTGCCATACACATTCTAACTCACACATGACATTTTCTCTCTGACGCTCTTGGTCTATCGGAACATTTCTCCTCTTTTCTTCACCTTTCCCTCTCTCTCTCTCTCTCTCTCTCTCTCTCTCTCTCTGTCAGCTCCAAAAGATGGAAACTGACAACAGAAGTTGTCAACTGTCAGTGTCTCCTCCCTGACTCCCTGTCTCTTTCAGTCACGTAGACACACACACACACACACACACACACACACACACACACACACACACACACACACACACACACACACACACACACACACTCTGATGTAAATCATTTGAAGGCTGCACGGCCTGGTCCTCTCCTCAGAGCACCTGGAGCACATCCGCTCCTCTCCCTCATCGCCCTGTCACAGTCATCCCCGTTCCCTTCATCACTTACCTCTCACACACACACACACACACACACACACACACACTTACTTCAAAACACCAGCAAACTTCAAACACACCACACACACACACACGCAGACACAACTACACACACACATACACATAGACACACACACACACACACTCACCGCAAACACAAACACACACATCCTCTCTGCAAACAATTCCAGAAAAGCCTATGAGTGACTGCTGAGTCACCTCATTTAGAAACAAACAGACTGAGGGCCATCCCGTGGCTCGGGGATATATTGCTCCATCACAGCGCAACCTCCGGTCACCAGCCTAGTTCTTCAGTAAATAAATAACCCTGCGGTCAAGCCCACAGGCGTCCATCCCTTATTAAAATAGCTCAAGGATGAGCTGAGTAATGCTCTGAACCGCAGTGATCAGAGGAACCAGGCTACTAAGTCAAGTATGTCGGCCATTTTAGCCATAATTGGGCGAGCTGTAAAAAGGGTCCTGGATGCCCAAGTGACACCCCTTTAAACAACGTCTGGTCTTGCTGGTGACAAATGCTTCAGGGGAACTACAAGTCAGAGGACCAAGTATGCTGAGAAATGCAAAAGCATGGAGGCTTTTTTACCAGCTGGGTTGTACAGCTTGGAGGTATGAACATAATCTTTGTTTTCATTTTTCTAACAATAGGGGAGGGACACAAAGAAAAGTCACCCAATTTCAAGTTGAAAACAGGTCGTTTAGTGGGTCTTCTATGCCGTTACACATAGTGGTGGGTCATTTTGGTGTTTACAGTTTAAGGTAGGCTATATTTTGTAGCTAACTGCTAATTTCCATATCTCAATCTGATGGTATATGATCAGATACAGAGATAAACACAACCAGTCCATGACCAATGAAACACCCAGGCAAGTTTTCTTTTCTGGGTTGTAAACCGTGTGGAAATGTAAAAGTAGCTTTTAAAGTGCAACAATGCGCACCAAAATCGGTTAGATAGCTAGAGTTTACCTATGCCATTGTTGTAGTTGTTTGCAAGGCTAGGCTGTTAGCTCGTAAAACAGAAAATGTTGTAATTTCTCTTTAGGTTGCTGCTTTAAGTTGAGATATAATCCTAAACAGCTGAGCTGCCAGAGGGCCTACTTTCTTCCTTCCTCCCTTTTCTCAGAAAACACAGACACACACACACACACACACACACACACACACACACACACGCACGCACGCACGCACACACACACACACACACACACACACACACACACACACACACGCACACACGCACACACTTCATAAATGGTTTTTCCAACTTCAGAAGGGCTATTTGAGTGATAGCATATCGCCGCTGGCTACAGGAAATGATTTGTGTTGATGATGCACTCTGTTGCCATAGATAACCCCAGTGCTCTGTAATTATCTCTGAGCGGAGGGTGGTGTGTTCTACGTTTGAGGTGCAGACTCACAAGATTGGGCTGATCTGAGTGCCTGGCCTTGGCCCACACGTCATACAGATAACTACAATTCCCTGGGCAAGCATCAAAATACTATATTCATCTGGCCTCCTCTCTCTCTCTGTCTGTCTGTCTGTCTCTATCTCTCTCTCTCTCTCTCTCTCTCTCTCTCTCTCTCTCTCTCTCTCTCGCTCTCTCTCACTCAATTCAATTAAATTAAGTTCAATTGGTACTTTATTAGCATTACTGTATGTGTACAGTGTTGCCAAAGCTAATGTCACAGCAGTGACATTATAACTGGACCTACTGTGTGTGTGTGTGTGTCTGTACGTGTGTGTGTCTGAGTGTAGGTGTCTGTGTGCGGGAATGTTGTCTTTCTGCACCTGCTATTCCCACACAAAGTTACAAAATTGTTACATTTCAATCACTTTCTCCTGTTCTGATTAAGTTCTAAAAAATAAGCACCAATAATGATCAAAAATCTTGTTTCTATATTTTCACCTTTTTTATGATGGAATTTCCTCATTTTCTCAACAAAAAAAAACGAAAATATATAATCATAAATGTGGTCTCACTGGGGTAAATGGCAAATATGAACCATAAATTATGATTAAATGATGTCTATATATGGCAATTGAGCTAAAGTAAACATCAGTTACATAAGTATTTTTACATAAATTGTTATGGCTCTATGGTTTAAAAGCCAAATAATCTGGTGGGTCCACCAGACCCGGGAACATTGGCTGTATAACAAAAATATGAACATGTTACAAGGGTTAAACTCTCTCACACACACACTCACTCTCTCTCTCTCTCCCTTTCTTGTAAGATGCCCCTGCTCTAGTGAGGTAATGAACGAGAGAACTAAATCATTATTTTCACTCGATCTATTTCACCAAAACAAAGACCTTGGACATGACACGGCACGCAGAAAGACTGTGCAAGCAATCACCAGTGTGTACTCCCCACCTCTACTGCAAACACAAGCAGGCTGTACACACGCTCTACCCTCTCTGTTAATGACAGACTCCATCAATAAAGATTACAATAGGCCTCACAATATGTCCATTGTTTGGTGTTCACTCTGTTGGGTTCAGCGCAGGTTTATTTGTTTGGCTCCTTATGGCGGAGGCTTTTATGAAGGCGCTTTACAGAGAACTGGAGCGTGAGCCTCGCCCTCCCAGATGAGGTATCAGGATGTTAAAGTCGGACCGACACTGACCCTGGAACCGGGTTGATTTTAAGATACAAGTCCGCACACCAATCGCTCCCAAGCAAATATATTCTTTTAATCCGTGACACGTCTGAGGCAGGGTTGTGCACAATTCGAATTGCAATTCTGCTTCCTGTTTGCTACCTTAATTGAAATGCCAGTGAAATTCAAGAATTGAATTGGAATTTAAGAGTTTCAATTAAATTCTGGAATTTTGCACAAGCCTGATCTGAGGAAGGGCTTGCCCTGAAACGTCACGGATTAAAAGAATATATTTGCTTAGGAGCGATTGGTGTGCGGACTTGTATCTTAAAATCAACCCGTGACGTTTTGGGGCAAGTCCTTCCTCAGACGTGTCACAGATTAAAAGAATCTTGGGAACGGTTGGTGTGCGGACTTGTCTTTATAGTTACTACTTTTGTTTTTGCCCAGCATCCAGTTCAGACTTCTTGGATGGGCGTGCTTGCTGGATATTTCTCTTGATTTCAAGAGATGTCAATACTTTATATGAAATGTATTATTATATACTTAATGCTTAATAAAACGGTAAGTACATCATTTTGTAGATTTATATGTTACATTTGGACTGTGGATATGAGTTAAGTCTGAATTAGTTAAACTTGATCCTAATATCTACAGTACTTACTACTAGATTGATGATGATTCATCATCATATAGCAGCAGAAGCATAACACCTCTAGCTCTAGTCAGAGATGAGTTTGATGAGTAACAGTGCCAGGCTCATGAGCACGGAGTATATGAGAATGCCCTCAGAATATTTTACACTTGAAACCATCCACCTGGCCAACCCTGCAACCATCCACCCGGTCAACCCTACATAGCTTGCACCACGTCACTCTGACAGTTAAATTGCAACACAGTCATCATGAAATGGAGGCTTTCGTTTCGCACACTAAATGTATCTGCTCACACAAACTGAGTGTGTGTGTGTGTGTGTTAGGGGGGGGGTTGTAAGAGGAATGTAAAAATGCAACACCCCAGAAGTTACCCCATCTGCCTGTCTTGCCTCTGACTCTTTGTCAGGCTGTTTATAGTGAGAGAAAGAGAGAGAGAGAGAGAAAGAAAGAGAGATAGAGAAAGAGAGATAGAGAAAGAGAAAGAGAGAGCCTGCTGCTTTTTCATAAATCAACAGCACTGCAACATTCCCTTGTGTTTCACGTCTCAAGGCATAACGTGTTTGCCAAACATGATATACTGTGCAAATTCAACCTTTTTTCTGCTGAGTTATTTGTCTCAATCATCATGGGAACATTTAAAAGGATAGCATTCCTGAGCTCCTCCAGTGGTTGAAATAATATGCATGTTTTTATCATAAGGTGCAGCACTGACTACCATAATGTGCTGCACCTTATGATAAAAACCATAATGGAGGTGATGGAAAAATTGTGTTAAAAGGTTGGAAACAACATTCCACACTAAGTACCACAGAATTTCCTCATACCCACTTAAATGCATGCAATGCGATAAACTGCAGTATTTAACATTTATCATTTAGACACAGAGGAACTTGTGGTAATGCCATCAGAGAGCATTACTGTGTGCACGTTCTACTTAAAATATTTATGTTTGTTTGTGTTTATACCAATTTTAGAGACCTTCTATCTGTACTTCATATCAATATAGCTCTATATAATCTATATTTAGGCAATTGCAGGGATGCAAACGACACATAATTGCTAGTCCTTAATGTTTAAGTGGAGAGCAAACACATGGTATGTGTGCTATTTCACAAGCTAAACAGAGCCAAGTGCTCATTACTTTACAGGGCCAAAAGGTTGGAAAAAACAGTCCCATTCTTTAAAAGATTGCACTCATGCTGAGTACTCCATCTTCTGAAGGAAAGCATCCAGGGAGAACACATTGGAATCTTGTACGTCCCCCATTCTGAGAGCTCTTCAGTGGGTGCTACGAACACAGAGGACATTCCAGCACAACAGCTGGACACCAGTGGAGCACAGCACAACACTCAGCTATGGATTCACTGCAATGACTCTCTCAAGCTATTTCTTCCTTGCTTGCTCACTCACTCTCTCTCTCTCTCTCTCTCTCTCTCTCTCTCACTGTCTCACACAGCACAATACTCAGCCAGGAGATGCATTGCAATGACTCTCTAGCGCTCTCTTCTTTACTCATGAGTTCTTCATGAGTTCTTCATGCTCTTTGCTCCTCTTTTTCTTTCTATCTCTCATTATTTACCTTTGTGTTTTGTACCTGTATTATTTTCTCTCTTTCTTCTCTCTCATGAAGACACATCTGCCCCCCTCTCTCTCTAACACACACACACACATACATGCACATGCACACACATACATACATACACACACACACTACCTTTGCGCATCTCTTTACAGACCCACAGATGGTTCTGCTCACGAGTCAGTGTGTAGGAGTGGTTCGCCAGTTTCGAGTGTCTAGAGACATGCTCACGTCCCAACTGCTCACACATGTTTCCAGGTCCACAGCAACAGCGATGCGTCATTGTTAATTAGGGAATTATTAGGGCTGCCAGGCGATCGGGTTCCTGTTGAAAGACTGTGGCTAATCGGGGGTGGGGGATAGCAGCGTCCAGCATAACTTGCGCCCCAGCTCGTTCCAGAGGGTGGTAGTAGTGGTGGTGTTTGTGGAGGATTGAGGGGAGATTCATGTCCTGAACTGGGCCAGGGGAGACAGTATTCGTCACACTGCCATAAGCTCAGTGATACAGTACATGTCCTGGAGCATTTGCCTGACGTGTTTTTGGCCTCGACTAAGGGGCAGACAAGAGTATCAAGACATTTCTGAAATTCAATCCATTGGTTTCAAGTACCGAGAGGACAAAACACAGACTGAAAGACTGGTACACTGGGGCACACACACACACACACACACATCTCCCATTACCGAACACATGGTTGCATTTTTACTCTTAAGTGATGTTTATTTGGCTAAGGTGTCGACGATCTAAAGCCTGTAATGGCTGAGGAAAGCCATACGATTTATGTGGTGTAGATAGCAACAACAGAGATGGCCTCGCCGCCTGAAGTAAAAGCCTACACAGGACTCTAGCAAAAGTGAAACACTATGAGGTGGATTAAATCAATAACTAGCCACGTCCTTATAGAACCCCAGTGACAGGCAGTGTGCGGAGGTGGTAACGGCAAACACAGCTGGCATGTCAATGAAGTGCTGAAGACTAAAAACACTTCCTGTTGGCTGTCAGCATGACAGCAATCCCTAAACATAAAGAGACAAGTTAATCTCTAACATCATTAGAGCTGAGTCACTCTGTTTCACACAAACACACACACAAACAGTAATAGTTATACTCTGTACAAATTACACACGTGCTATCACTACCAAAGCCTCTCTGGCCTTTGGTGCATCTGTACATATGAATATAGAATATTTGGAATATGAAATATGAATATGAAAGACCCAGAGCTCCAGAACCTCTCCCTCCGTAGAGAGCACCACAGCTCTCTATCTGTGTGGGGCCCTCAACCCCCCCTCTCTTGAGATCATTGATGGAGATGAGGCCTGGGGTGCCCTGTGTGTGTGTGTGTGTGTGTGTGTGTGAGTGAGTGAGTGAGAGAGACAAAGTTCTCTGAGGGCTTAGTCTGTCAGCTAGTGAGCATCAGCCCAGGTGTTTTAAATGAGCGTCTTGCCTTAGAATAAGGAACACAGTGTGTGTGAGTGTGTGAGTGTGTGTGAGTGTGTGTGTGTGTGTGTGTGTGTGTCCATGGAGAAGTCTAATCAATAGCAGGAGAAGCCTGTCCTCTGTCTTCAATTGTATTTATAACGTGCCAAAAAGACACTTTACAGGGCCTCAAGCCTGACCCCCGGTCCCAGGACAGGCGTCAGGAGCAAAGACAAAGTCCCTTTTTAACAGTATACGATACATACAGGACTGACCGGGGACAAATGCAACGAGCCAGCATTAAAAGTATTGGTTGTAGAATACTTATTGGGTTTACAGTGTGTACATAAGGTTACTATTACCGGAGCCAATGTAACATAAAACGTAGTCAGTGATGCCATTTGTTTATATCATGGATAATTAGTCTGGCATACAGTAAGCATATAAGATGGATCACAATGTGCAGAGCAGTGTGGTGGGAATGGGCAGTGGTGAGGCAGGGTTGTTGTAAGTGGAGAAGGTAAAAAAAAAACACATTTTAAAATTCAAGAGAAGGAGGAAAAAAGGTTTTTGAT
>NC_063201.1:18646586-18661586 GCF_017589495.1 Alosa alosa
ATATGAGGATGCCTGCACAATAATAAAACTGCCCATTTTGTTCATTGCTGTTTTTACTGGTCGGATTTTTGCATCACTTAGCCAACATTAAGTGGTAACTAACTGAAGATTTATTGCAAGCCATCTTAGAGGCTAGCATAGCCATGCACCAAATAAATGCCTCCACTTGTTGTGAATGGCATCTTCTGTGATTTACTTGAATAGAGAGTGTCTGTAGCCTAATGATACCCTTAGTGTGTCAAAAAGGTTTTCGGGGCTTTCTTTGTAATGGCTGGGGATTGTTCAGACTTTAAGCTAGACAGCAACAAAAACACATAAACACCCTTAACCTTTTTTAATTAAGCTAACATACTGATGGCCTGTTGGTTCAAAGCATGTACAGTAGGCAGGCAACATGTTTTTAGCCAAAAAATGTGCTGTGTTGTCCTTGGCAGAAGTTGAAATGCTCATAATATACATGAGACAAAAACTCTGTTTTGTAGGTGTACCTGTATTATTTTCTCTTTTCTCTCTCTCTCGCTGTCTCTCTCTCTCTCACACACACTCACACACACACAATCACATATAGCGAGCTTAGTGGCATTCCATCCACACAGGTCTGGCAGTCACATGTACACACACACACACACACACACACACACACACACACACACACAAATTACACTAAAGAAGTACATAGGAGTACACATTTACACTATATATCCATGTGCCACACACACACACACACACACACACACACACACACACACACACACACACACACACACAAACACAAAGAAGTACATAGGAGTACACATTTACACTATATATCCATGTGCCACACACACACACACACACAAAAGGGTGGTTTCAAGCCCTCGCTGTGTTCCCCTATATCTGGCCATGTATCCCCTGTGGGGTTAGGATAGGCGCGAGAAGGAAGCTTATTCCCTGAACAGCCCAGATAAAACTGCATGACCTCGGCTGAGAGCGAAGCTGGTCCCGTTGTACAGCATTCTTCCAACCAGTTTTGCTTTTACTCAAAAACACTAGACACAAATTTGACAGGCCGTGGCATAGCCGCTACTTCTCAAATCAAGAACTCATCTAGGTTTTTTCCCCACATGGTGTAATGTCCATAAAATATGAATACAAACTAGACCGCCATTTTCAAGAAAATGCTAAAGCTTCCTTAAATTTAGGTAATATGAGGATGCCTGCACAATAATAAAACTGCCCATTTTGTTCATTGCTGTTTTTACTGGTCGGATTTTTGCATCACTTAGCCAACATTAAGTGGTAACTAACTGAAGATTTATTACAAGCCATCTTAGAGGCTAGCATAGCCATGCACCAAATAAATGCCTCCACTTGTTGTGAATGGCATCTTCTGTGATTTACTTGAATAGAGAGTGTCTGTAGCCTAATGATACCCTTAGTGTGTCAAAAGGTTTTCGGGGGCTTTCTTGTAATGGCTGGGGGATTGTTCAGACTTTAAGCTAGACAGCAACAAAAACACATAAACACCCTTAACCTTTTTTAATTAAGCTAACATACTGATGGCCTGTTGGTTCAAAGCATGTACAGTAGGCAGGCAACATGTTTTTAGCCAAAAAATGTGCTGTGTTGTCCTTGGCAGAAGTTGAAATGCTCATAATATACATGAGACAAAAACTCTGTTTTGTAGGTGTACCTGTATTATTTTCTCTTTTCTCTCTCTCTCGCTGTCTCTCTCTCTCTCACACACACTCACACACACACAATCACATATAGCGAGCTTAGTGGCATTCCATCCACACAGGTCTGGCAGTCACATGTACACACACACACACACACACACACACACACACACACACAAACCACACTAAAGAAGTACATAGGAGTACACATTTACACTATATATCCATGTGCCACACACACACACACACACACACACACACACACACACACACACACACACACACACACACACACACAACCACCCTAAAGAAGTACATAGGAGTACACATTTACACTATATATCCATGTGCCACACACACACACACACACACACACCCCTTGCCCACGCTTCAGAGTGCTGGCACTCCTGTAGTGTTGACAGCAGGGACAAAGACTCCCATTGAAAGGGTCATACTCAGCCGTGAAGCCAGATGTTCACAGTTAGCGGCCGGCTGGCGAATGACAGCTCCTCTACTGGTCCATATGAATCACACACACACACACACACACACACACACACACACACACACATGCCACAATGCAAAGAGAAAGAGAGAAAGAAGTTGAATGGCATTGCTGTACAGTGTGTGTGGCAGCGGAGAAGCCCTGAGGAGGAGAAGGGGGACCTCAAAGACGGCTTTGTGCAGCTGAACAGACCCACCAATAGAGCCAGGCATGGATTCTGTGACATACATTATGTGAGCACTACTGTATGGACGAGCGTTTACCACTGTGCAAATGGGGCTGGATGGAAAATCAATATGCAGATAGGGTTTTATAGGCAAGCTGCTGTTCCCAGGAGTATCAGGATTCAGGTTTAACAGAAGGGACAGGGAGGTTTTATAGAGGGACATAGCTGAGCCATCCTTTGCAGAGATTCATGCTCTTATACTGATGCAGAGAGCAGTGTATGTTGACTTATGTGATTCACATCTTGGAAGGTCAGTGAGATTGACATCAAATGTGTTTCTCCCATCACCGCACAGAGATAGAAAACAAATCTTCCATTTCTGGCCGTCAATCATGCAGATTTAGACTGAGGTTTGTTTATTGCGGACCTCGAACCACAGTACGCAGAGCGTGATTGAATACAAATGTTTAGAGCTTCAAAAGCTTCCTTTGGGGAGTTGTTTATAGCATGGCATGCTAGGCCTGTCTCAGCACTCCAAACATACAGAGTTACATCTGACCCGTGCCTCCATTAGGGCAGATTTACAGCCATATTTCACCATACAGCAGAGCGAAAGAACGCTTTTGGAGACTCAGACACAGCAGGAAGAGGTGCACAGCATGGGAGTCCCTCTCAAAGCGAGCCTCTAAGGGTCTGACCCTGGCATGGTTCAAGTCTGCTGCCTGGAACCACACGAACGGCTGAGTCTTTGGTGCCTCCGAACACCGTGAGCCACCACGTGAAGAACGGAGCGGAGCAGAATGTTCCAGAAAATGGGGCTCCCGAGGGCAGCTGAAATAGGACAGCGGCACAGCGATCCTCTTCAGAGGGTGTCACAACAAGAGGGCTGAAAACGCTTGCGATAACATCCCACTGGCAGCCGTCCCAGCGACGACGCACAATAAGCAATTACAGGGAGCAGAGAGCGTCCCCGTTTCAGACAAGCGCCTCTGAGGGGGTCGACGAGTGCGTGGCAGCCCGGGGAGGAAACAGAACGTCGGAGCTGCCAACTCGTTGCTGATTCCAAACATTTCCAAGGGCAAAAACAATGGGCAATGAAAGCGAACATGATTTTTTTTCTTCGCCAAGAGCAGTAAACAGAAGTAAATGAGAAATAAAACTTTACGATAGACTACAGTGGTTAAAAAATCTAGCAGTTTTCCACCTGCACGGACTTGCTTCCAAGAGAGTGCTGGAGATGCGGAATTTGGGAGGGAGGGAAAAGCACCTTGTTAAAGTGAAGATGTTACAAACAGGTTCAGATCATATGACACCAAAATGAAAATCAAACCCTTTCGGACTCTTAATGTCTCAAAGCCGACTTTGTCGGTGTCTGCAGGTTTATGCCCATTTTGGCACATTTCTCCACACAGCACCGTGCTGCTGGGGGAGAGACAACTATGCGAAGCATGGACACCCCACATGGGCCCTGCATCATGTCAAGAGGAAACTCGACATGCTTTTGATTTATTCCAATGTGTCCACCGCAGGCGCAAGTCCAGCTGATACTTCTCTTTGTTTCTTACAGGGCTGAAGAACAGGCACCAGATATGATGAAGGGGCCGTCCACCTAACAACAGTGAAAGCAATTTTTTGTGAACGCTAAGATGTTTTGTTGTATTTTGACCCTACAACCACTCAACAATTGTTTTTTTTTTTTGGGCCTGACAATTCAAACTTTTTTAAAAAAGGGATCCAGAGTGGGATCTTTTGAAGATGCAACTGTTACGTCACCATGTCGACAGACAAATGCCAAAACCCTTGAAGACGATGATGACAGACCTAACTTTATCCAATGGTGTTAACTTCACCATTCTGTCATCTCAGATTTGATTCATACTTTCTCTCTAAGGAAGCATGTTTTGCTGATTAAATGATTTAGCGATATTTTATTTTTTAGTGCCTTTATTTTGTTGGCTATAACGTAAACAACCTAGCTAAGCTAGTGCAAAGGCATCAAGAAAAAAAGAACTTAAAGGGGAAATAGAGTGAGAATCAGAATGTGGTACAATATGGTTAGAAGGCAGAAAGAAAGAAAGAAAAAAAGAAAGGAGAAAAAAAGAAAAGTAGTAAGAGGAATCAGAGAAAGAGTGCAGCCGCTGAAAGCCATTGAGCCTGGTGAGTTTCAGACGTTGGGGTGAAGAGGTGATGGTCAATTATTCCCCTGTGGTAGACAGGGTCAGCTCCATGCTTCTCCTAGTCCCCGTCCACGTTCCCTCGCAGCACGGCCATCACTCAGCCTGACATTCCCAATCTGACACAGAATCCATTAGCACAGCCTTACGCCGTCAAGATAAGACGTGTTAATGAAGGAGCTGGGATGCTCCCACGGACGAGGAGAGTGTAATTTTTAACGTGTCAGGAGAGGAAACTCTGACACACAAGCCTGCCGTTATCAAGATAAGAGTCCGGGGCCTGATGTTAAGAAACATTCCGTGTAAATCATGGAGATAGCATGAGTTTGGTAATGCAAGCCATCCTTTTTTCCCCAGCTCTCTAGTGATTCCCTGCTTGTTTTGATTTGTTGCACTGTTGCCCAGTGGACTACAGCAGGCTAAATGTGGCAATAAGGAGAGGGCCAGAGGACTGGAAACTCCCATGACTGCACCCAGCTCCAGCTCAGCACCCACAACAAAGCAAGAACACACAAAGCCCCTCTCTTTAAGCCAGCAATGTTCATTTGGCTGATCTAGGCTCTCAAGTTGAGACGACTCTGCGTTGGGAGGGGTCGAGGGTGATGGTGGTGGTGTGTGTGTGTGTGTGTGTGTGTGTGTGTGTGTGTGGTGGGGGACGGAAGAAGTTGGAAACGGAGACATTTTTATCCGCCACAGAGTTGTTTGTCGATCCCATGAACAATTGTGCGTTTGATCATAAATGGACAAGATAGCTAATGCTTGTCTTTGTGTTTTCTTGAGTCTCAATAATTCAGCTGAAGTCTTCATAAAGAGACCTCTCTATTGATTACGGGCGTTTAGCGATTTAGGAAATAGCAACAGCTGGCTCTGAATGGCTGTAGTGGGTGTTGTTTATAAGGGTAAAGATTTGACTGGTCCACTGTGTATTTTCTCAGGGCTTTTTTATGGGTGTTTGTTCATGTCCTGGCTTGAGGCACAGCGAGCTCAATTAGAAAATGCACTTTGGAATTGTCAAAAAAAAAAAAACAGGAGAGCATTGGAGCAGAAGGGGTGAGGTTGGGGGGGATCTGGGGAAGAATCTGTTCTGTGAGAGCAGTTCTCTCAGCTCGCTCATATGGAAACCTTGTGTGTTTCCTCCAGAGTCGCTCTTAAAGCAACAGGCCCCCAAAACATTGAGGCCCCAAGAAAAGATCAACAACACTGTAAGGTGATGACAGACAGACACGCTTATGTCAAAACAGTTTGGGCCATAGTCTGGCCCCTCTCTCCCGGGATGAGCCCGACAGCAGGGCCACAACTCCATTAAGAGGCTAATTTAAGAACACGCCTGGGAGTGGGGTAGGCGGATGGTTGATGCGCGTTTAGCTTACTGGTGTAATTACAAACTTTCAAGCCTCAGTGAACTTGTGATGCAGTAATGCTCCAAGGACAAGCACACACATGGAACTGGCTTTCTTGTTCGGTCTAGGAAATTGAGAGGTCGGTTTGTTGAAACATAACAAATGGCGAATCCTCGGAGGTAATGAGGTAAAGGGATCATCATTTCTTGACGTCAGGTTATTGGAAGAGGATCTGCTTTGAACTCATGCTGGACCACGAGGACGATAGATCTGTGGTCCAGCTGTGGTTGGCGACACAGCACAGATTTCCCAGGAGGATTCCACCATCCAGCCAGAGATTTGTGACTGGGTGGAGGACCATGTCAACAAGGGATGATGCTGTTGCCCTTAATGCTCCTTTACTATACTGAGGCCTGTCTCTGAGGTTTGAGTCACCCACCCCCCTTCACCAAACACCCCCTCCTCATCACATTCTGCAGACCACAACATTTGTGCTGTTGCTGGGAGACATCCTTGCGGTGTTAAACCTTTCTTTTACTGTCTATGTGCTAAACCGAGCATCCAAAATGGGCGATATCAGTGCAGTTCTATTTGCACTTAATGCATCAGTGCATGTATATGCAAGCCATTGGTAAACACATCACCATGCACCTCAGACTGAGGTCTGCTTTGAATAAAGACCATGTACAGAGAACCAGACCAACAAATTGTGTTGCAACTGGAACTGGCCTTGAATGACATCATCTGAATTCCACTTTAAAGAGAGCTGGGCAGGTAAGGGGCGCAGCCCCAAAACAGTCTTATTTAACATAGCACGCTGATCGGGTTTCTGCTGGAACTTCAAACATGATTGAGTGTGTATGTGTGTCTATAGGTCGCTTTCTGGATGGATGGGTGTGTGTGGGCAAATCCAGCTTCAGTGAATTAGTCTTGTGCTGACCTGTAGGACTTGGTGAGAGCTCAACAGGGCCAAGACAGCAGGAGAAACAGCAGGAGTTCCTGTTTGGCCTGTAAACATCAGACCCAAAACACACACAATTCAAATTAAACAACTCAGGCATGGAGAGTGCAGTCAACATAGTAAGACAAACATTAAGCACACTCCCATTACTTCATGTCAGAAATAAGAACAATACCCACATCTGCAGTGACCTCAAGAGAGCCTGCAGTGATCCCATATTCAAATTCACTACAGATAACTCTGTGATCCATGTGCTAAATAACCAACATAACCAGTTTAGGATCTGGTTGGTCTATAGATCATTTTAGAGAAAATTCCGTTTTTTCCCCCCTTCCATGACTCATATTCCTCCCCACACTGCTGCATGGTTCCTCTAGAGGGTAGAGATGGGCAGCTGTGGCCTACTGGTTAGCACCTCGGACCTGTAACCGGAGGGTTGCCGGTTCAAACCCTGACCAGTAGGCACGGCTAAAGTGCCCTTGAGCAAGGCACCTAACCTCTCACTGCTCCTTGAGCGCCGCTGTTGATGCAGGCAGCTCACTGCGCTGGGATTAGTGTGTGCTTCACCTCACTGTGTGTGTGTGTACACTGTGTGCTGTGTGTGTTTCACTAATTCACGGATTGGGATAAATGCAGAGACCAAATTTCCCTCACGGGATCAAAAGAGTATATATACTTATACTTCTCACTCAAACTATTTGGCCTCCAAGATCAGATTTGTTGAGTCAGCTGCGGTCTAGGAAAGAAAGATGTTTGGGAAAGGGCGCCCTCTGTTGGATAAACGTTAAGCAACAATCAGATCATGCTTGGGAGATTTCAAGATTATTCCTGGAAATAAAAGAATCTGGCAAAAGTGGTTCCATATCAAAGTTTATTGCTGACATGCATGTAGAGATCTGATGAAGTACAAAAATATCTAAATAATTTGTCTTTTATACAAATTTGTTTTCATCTCTGTACAATTACCCAGTTTGTCTTTTAGATAGATACCCAACCAACCAAGCAGCTTACAACACCAAACTTGCAGATTTTAGACCAATTTCCACCACATTTCCACCAATGACAATATCTATTTCCAGTTTTAGTATTACGCAAATTAGATATTAGGTTCTACCACATGAAAAACAAAGAATATTCACTCACAGTATGGTTCTTGTGGACTTTGTCCTCATAGTGCTATTATCTACTTGACCCATAATTAATTTGAAAACAATTACCTTTTTAAATTTCTGGCCTCATTCTAATGTCATGGTTGTGTGGCAAACCTTTCAAAAACCCATCATGCACATCTTCTACATGTAGCTCCACAAACATTTTTACACTTATCATGCATCAAATCGGTTCTGAAGTCGGGACTCCCATTAACAACCACATGAAAACCAGCTACAAGCAAAGAGAACATTTCAGCTCATCTCAGACAGTGATTTTTGTCGTGGACACGTCTTTCTACGCGGCTACAAGAACAGGCAACACACTTAAAAAAAACACCACTGATGTTTTTTTTTTTTACCCAGGAAACCTACAGATTGAGTCTATATGAGAGACAGCTATGATGTTCACTGCACACTCACTCACTTTAAAAAGCGATTGGGGACAAGTGTGGCGAGTTACCAGCTAATCCAGCGAAGAGCCTTGGTGGTTGGTCACGGATGCCTTCTCTAATGGTTTCACTGACACTATCTAGCACGCGACAACACGGCTTTTCACGTCAAAAGAATTCACATTGATGTGGGAGACAAAACTAATGCTTTTCTTTCCCTCCTCATTGCCTTATGGTGGTGACACGACGAAATCAATCTTCTTTCGCAAGTGGACAAAAATAACGTTGGCATTGGTCTGCAGGGTGGTAGCTCACTGGACTCACACAGTTGTTGAAGCTCTACACGCATGTCGAAGCCAATGAGATGGGGGCTTGACACACTGGCCTGGAGGTGTGTAGCACTGCATGGATCTTGCACTGTCAACATATTTAAAAATCACGGCTATAAATCAAATCTACATGTGCGATTCTTTTTTTTTTTTTTTTTTTTTTTTCTTTAAACTTACTTAAAAATAGAGCTATGCACAGTCAGTCTCGTTATTAGTGTAGCTTAATCAGGAACATGTGGCAACAATTATTTCAGACATCCCCACGCCCATCCCACCCATTAAAAACAAAAATAAAAACAAACAAACAAAAAAAAAAAAAAAAACCTTCACTGAAGATAGCTAAAAACCGATACAGAAAGATCACAGCAATGGTTTACATAACAATAATAACAAGAAAAAAAATGGTGACAAATCTAGATGCGAGAAACATTGCATTGCCTTGAGGAGAGAGGAAAAAAGATAACTACATCATACATGGTGGAATAAATAAAGCAGGATATTGAACAGCACGGAGGAAATCAAAAGAAACAAAGCAAACACTTATACTTATACTTAGGCTGTTAGTTGACAGGTTACTCTGTCAGGAACTCGGGCTAATGCAAGAAACAGAAAATAAACAAACAAAAAAGGCGTTCGGGAACCTTAGCTACAGTACTGCAGGATAACACTCAAGCCCAGTGGCACCAGCTCGGAGGGGTGGACACACACACACACACACACACACACACACACAGACAGACAGACAGACAGACAGAGACAGAGATCTTCAGTTGCTGATGGTACATGAAGACGCACTATACTGCAGCGACTGCAGTGTGGAAAACAACGGCTGGCCTGGGTCTGGGTAAACCCAGCTGTCACAAGCTCCTCCACCCTAGAGCATTGAGCATTGAGTAAGACTGCTGGGAGGACAGCTTTTTCAGAACCCTCTTACGGCTTTACTGCGGTACTTAGGTTACTCCAGTAATCTACGTCCACAAGGAATAGTCTCAAATATTCTTCTGGACAGGAGTCTGAAAATGTATGGTAAGTTACAAGATACATGATTGAGATGCAAGAAGCTTAAAGAGAGCCAAATCACGTGCCACAGACAGCACTAAAGCCACTTTTGGCATCTGTGGCAACGAGTGGCAGGTTTGCCCTCCACATAAACCTTTTTAAAGTAAAAAAAAGGGCAAAAGAGTGGTTATGTTTGTTTTTGGGGGATAGTATACCTTATCTGGCAAATAATCACATTCAGTTATTCATTGTTTTTTTTCTTTGTCCATTTTATGCTCCCATTAAAAAACATTTTTTTTTCCATATATTCAAAATACATGACTCAGGATTTTCAGAAGACACAAGGCGGCCTGAGAAACACTGCCAAATTTACACCTCCAAACGTCTGAACTTCCTTTTCCGAGTCTAGGAGTGTTTGAGAATGGGTTAGGACATTCCTGCCATGCACTATCAATTTGGACTTAACCACCCAAACGGTCTTTAACCATTCTCAAATCAAAGAGATCTACACAAACTGCTACTTTATCAGAAGAGGGGAAGGAGAGCTTATTCAAAAGGCTGTCATTTCTTTTTGACAACAATTACGCACCAATAATGATAATAATGCTCTTTTCCTGTGCTTGAGCCATCTCCACAGCTGACTCACTGAGCACTAAATACTTAACACAACAAGACAAAACAGAAAAGACAACGAAGATGCTAGAGGTAGATTCACCGTTGTAGATACGGGTCGGAACAGTCCGAGTGTGTGCAGATGAGGAGAGGACCAGTGTCGGTCGTCACGGACACAGACCGGACCGGCCGACACAGGCCAACTGGTTTTGGTTAGAGAGAGAGAGAGAGAGAGAGAGAGGACAGAGTGTGAGTGTGTGTGTGTGTGAAGTCTAGTGAGAAGGTGTCACGTCCATGGTCAAGTGAACTCAGGGTCCGAGGCGATTCTGTGGAAAAGTGCTGGGGGGGAGGGGGCAAGGCGGAAGATGAGGGTGGGAGGGCTGCTACATGATTCCATTCTTGTATTGCTGAAAGAGTTCACAGATCGAGAGTAAGGTGGGGTGGGGTGGGCTTGGTAGCCATCCATGAACTGAACTCCAGCCTAGAACTGAGGACAGACCACAGACCTGCTTCCTCAGTAAAGCACATGGAGAAGAGAGATGCTGAAGCTGTGGAGTCGGGAGAACGTGCCGGCTGTCGTGGGGAGGGATCTTTTTCCAGAAGTCCCTTCCCTCCTCTCATCCCTCCTCTTAACACCGCAAGCCACGCTGGATCTCTTCCCTCTCGCTCTCCCCACCTTCTCTCAGGGCAAGGGCTGCTTTTGAAAGCCAATGGCATGTGTAGTTCTCCGGAGCCCCCTGGCCGCCAAACCCAACCTATTCACCAATCCAAACCCAACCCTCCCGCCCGGTTCCCCACCTCCTCCATCTTCCCCGGAGAGCAGACCAGGAGAGGAGAGGAGTTGGAGAGGGTGGGGCAGGGGCAGGGGCTGTGTGGCAGGGGCTACTTGCGCAGGTAGCGCTGGGCCAGCAGGGCAGCGTCCAGGGGACTGACGGGCTGGGCGTCCTGGCCCAGGCGTCGCACGGGCGGCACGCTGCCAAACTGCCGCTGGCTCAGGAAGCTCTTGGCCTCGTGGATAGTGTTCTTCTCCTCGGCCAGCAGCAGCTGCTGCCGCATGTAGTTCTCAAACTCGTACTGCGACGACTCCTCCGTCACCTTTGCCTGGAAAGGCCAGAGAAAAACAGTTCACACCACTGCCCTTCTGTCTGTCAAATTTGAATGCATGGCTAATATTATAGTTCATGTAATTTTTAATCAAAACCTCTAACAATTTGACTGAAGTGTATCAGAGATATTAGCCTACTTTAATCTATATATGTCTCTGCATTTACTGTAGATAATATTACAGGCTTGGTACGGCTTCTACACATTAGCCTAATTCCTGAGAATCAGACGTATGATATTGGAATTGTGAGCACCTTGCTCTGCCAGTGGAGTTGTTGACTGTTCAACTGAAATGACTGTTTATCTAGCAGTGATGGATCACAGCACAAGCTGTGAAGCTGCTGTTAATCCCATGGAACTTTCTTACTGTTGTACCTCCTCTAACTCACCATAGGGGGGCGATGACAACTCATTGATAAAGTACGAAAACATCACACAGGCCTACTTTCTCTCCCAACAGAGAATTCAGTTCAGAGATGGGAGATCAAACCAGAATGGAAGTGAAGCCAACCAAAAAATCTCCATCTTTAATCTAAATAAACTGAACTGAATAACAAAGCTGTTTTACCAAACAGGGTTGTACTATTAGACAGAAAAACCTCTATGCATTTATTCTATACATTTCACTCAGGTTTCTCCCCCCAGTTCAAACACCCCCCAAGCCTGACACCCAGCCCAGCGCAGAGCCCAAAACCAACTATACCAAACACCAGTCACCAGTTCCAGAGCGCTCACCTCCTGCAGATGCTCCGGGTGGTTCACCTGGTCGTCGATATCCGGCACCACCTGCAGAGGACCACTCAGCGCAGACACCGATTGCCTGAGGAGGGAACGCTCCCATTAGCATGCATGAGTCAGTGCGCATACACCCACACACATCGACCATGCATACAGTATATATAGACCCTTTCAACAATAAAAACAAAAACAATGCTTGAACATTCTATTTGGGTCCCAATCTACTTCCTCTGCATTAAGATAACATATGGAATGTTAAAAAGGAAGTCCTGTGGGGCCAACTATGATGCTGATAATGGAACTCTTGAAAGGGTCTATACAGTGTTACATACAACCACTGTATATACATGTATATGTTGAATTGGTGCATATAAAAGCAGGGCTAGTGTGCAGAGAAGTGCTTCTTCACTCCTAGGTTTGGTGGTGGGGACTGCGCTGGGAAGTTCTTGGTTGTTTGTATCCAGCCCCTTCCATTCCAAGGGTTTTAACAATGCTCAAAAATGCTGATTAAGCTTAAGAGTCTGTACTTCTATACAAACAACAACATAGTATAGTATATATACTCTTTTGATCCCTTGAGGGAAATTTGGTCTCTGCATTTATCCCAATCCGTGAATTAGTGAAACATACTCAGCACACAGTGAACACACAGTGAGGTGAAGCACACACTAATCCCGGCGCAGTGAGCTGCCTGCAACAACAGCGGCTTTCGGGGGAGCAGTGAGGGGTTAGGTGCCTTGCTCAAGGGCACTTCAGCCGCTTTCTACTGGTCGGGGTTCGAACCGGCAACCCTCCGGTCACAAGTCCGAAGCGCTAACCAGTAGGCCACGGCTGCCCTGAGGTGTGTGTTGCTTTCTGACTGATTGTATCCAGGGGAAAAACACACAGACACGGAGATAGTGAGGCAGGAATAGCTGGTTATGTAAATACATGGCATGGAGCTGTATCGCTAGCCGATGTGACATCTGCTCTGCTGCAACCCAACACCTGGCCCTCTCCACCAGGCAGTGATGGAGAATCCGCCCCCCTGGCAGACAGGAGGCCCCAGTAATTCACAGCAGAGCACAGGCCAGTGCCAGGGCTCACTGCACCATATGCTTTACAAGGCATGGAGGACTGACCAATATCGGGCTGGCCACATGTGTTTTTCAGTAGGCGGCACAAGCACACTACACGTTGATTTAAAATGCCATTTTTAGCAAAACATGGGCCCATGAATTTTAGTTGTGGTACTTGCCTTGTAAGCGGTAGTGTGCAGGATACGGTATGTACTCATTATGAATATGTGTTGTAAATGTGTCTGTGCACACATGAGCACATTTTTAAAAGTCCAGATGTTCCGAGTTATGCGCATCTGTTAAAAAACGTTCGATGGCTGAATAAAACAAAATGGCGCTAAATCTATAGCAGAGAACAACATGACGTACAGCACACAAGTGCATGTGTTATTTTTTTCTAGGATGGCGTCAGCACAACTTCTCTGCTCAGGCAGACGTGCGGTCCTTCCTACATAATGCATACTGGGTAGATGACAAATAGCAGAATTCAGACTGTCCATGTGTCACACACTTATAAAAAATGGCAATTGTTAAGAATTGATATGGAAATGTTGTAGGTCTGGTAGGTTCAAGTTCTGTCATATTAAATTTATTGGATTTGTATTTCACTTTTGACTTAAAATAATCATCCAAACATAAAAAATGTCATATGGTGTGACTGTCCACCATGTGTGCGAACTTCCTAAAAAGAGTGTATATCCATAAAAAGTATAATTACTTTAAAGTTTTACCATGCATATAAAATAATTGGATGTTTTTTACAACCACAGAAAGTTTTGATGTTTATGCATGTTGTCCAACTAAGTTATAATCAAATATATTTTGTCCATAAAATGGTTGTCATATGGTGTGACACTATATTGTATATTTTGACTGGGCATTCATTTGGACATTATTATTGTGAAGAGGACCCTGCTTAATCAGGAAGTAACAATAGAATGTCAGGAGTAATTGGCATGGTCAAGAGGTGAGTTCTGCTTTTTAGATTTTTATATAAAAAGCTTTGAATTGGACATCATCAATCGTGGCCAAATTTTAGTGTCTTATGGTGTGACATCATTTGCCTAAAAAGTAGCTATTTTCCACAAATATTCTTCATGAATTCTTAAAAAGCACTGCTGCCATGTGGTCAGTTGCATGCTAAATAATAGTTAGCTGTATTTAACTGTCTAGAAAATTAGCTTAACTGTCAAAATGTCATATAGTGTGACGCTGCATCATATGGTGTCACAGCTTTTTTTTTCAAGTCACACTATATGACATTTCTGTCACACCCTATGACCAAATTGCATTTTTACATAAAAGTTCTTGTAAAAACATGTTTTAAATTCAGATATTATATGTTTTTTGTTAAATCTGTGATAATTGGGAAAAAAATGTATCTGTACAATTCATATTTCTCATACTTTTTTCTTTTATGTTACCATGCCATGTAAGTTTAAAAAATAAATACTAAACTTTCATCTATTTTGCTGTTACACGCATACACCATTCATACAGTGACTTCAAAATTCATTGTTAATGATTTTATTGTCATTAAAAACCCTGTTTTGCTCTGACACATGGTGGAGTGGTGCAGTTCATCATATGGCGTGACACCATATGATTTGGTGTGACATTAAATAATGTCACAAAAAAGACTTTATAATTGAAAAATCATTAAAACATCAATAGCACACAAAGGAAATGGTATCTGCAAGAACCTCAAGAATTTTGAGTGAGTTCTTACAAGAAATATCAGAATTAAGCTAAAATATCTGGTTACACTTAGGAGCATTCTCCACCTTGTTAAATTTTAGGTTTTTCTTCTAAATAT
>NC_063201.1:18989086-18999086 GCF_017589495.1 Alosa alosa
TGTTTGAACCTCTGTCAAATGCATTAACACAAAACAAACAATACAGGGGATGAGGGCTGCTATGAAATATTCACATTGAATTTCATATGCGTTTCCAACTCTTAACTCTCTATCAGCCGTGCCCCTTATTACGTTACAGCGTAAAATAAGAGCAGCTTTGCTGGAAAAAAAAAATCACGGGATGAGATTTGAAGATTATTGGATTTGAGTTCCTGTGATCAAGAGGGAATTCATCATCATCTGGTAATAAACAGGCCTTAATAAGGCGCATAAATGAGATCAAAATTCTGTTAGTGTGTGACCCTGCTGCCTCCTATTATGGTGCCGTGTTATTAAAGAAGCATTCTAAAGCAGTGATCCGTTTCAGATCCGATCCCTTACCAGCAAGAATGTGGGAAGCACAAAAGCAAAATAACTCCTCTTATGCCTCATAATTTGCATTCTTGCTAATTCACGGCACGCAAGGTCATTTCAATCTGCAAAGCTTGGCACCTAAAAGCCTTTCCAACTCTGCTAAGTGGGTCCATGCCTCTCTACCTTTGCCCATGTAACCCACTGTAATCGTTATGAAAAGACTGACGAATGCAAGACTATGAGAGGGGTATAGACATTGAAATGAATGTTGTCACCACCGCCACCAGATTTTCCCTCAGGCAGAAAGAGAGACATACCGTCATGATGCCCTCCAGAAGGCCCGAGTCTGGCTTGGGGAGGATCTGTCTCTCCAGGGACCACTTCTCCACGATGGAGGCCACCTGGGGGTTGTCCACATTCAGGATGCGGAAGCCGGTCATGTTCACGCCGCAGAAGCGGTAGGGCTCCAAGTCGATGGCCATGAGGTCCTGCACAGAAGAGAGATGCAGGTGGCAGAAGGGAGATAGAGAAAGGGGAGGAAGGGAAGAGTACGGAGAGAAAGAGGAGGAAAGACAGGGAGAGAGAGAGAGAGAGTGAGGGAGAGGAAGTGAGGGAGGAGAGGACAGAGGAGGGAGTGAGAGAATGAGGAGACAAAGACAAAAAGGAACATGGGAGAATAATTCAGAAAGAGGAAGAGACAAACAGAGTGACACGAGAGGAAAAAAGGGGGACATCAAATGGGATGAGGGGGAAAACAGAGAAAGACAAAAAAGAACGAGTGAGAAAGAGAGTGTGAGAGGGAAGACTGAGATCCCATTCAGCTGACGAGGCCTGAGCTTTATGGAGGCTGCCTGTGTCTTTGTCCTCCTATAAAGGAGGCAGGCGGGGGAGAGGGGGACATTGGGAGGATAATACACTGCTCTCAGGCAGCCTGAGTGGCCAGGGATAAGGGATTTCACAGAATGCTCATACTCCAGAGTCCAAGACCCACTACCAGGGATCCCATCATCGGCCTTTCACAGGGCTGATTGAAACGGCCACGAACTCGGTAAGCCGGAGTTCATGTTTCACATTTTAGATTAAGAGAGTGTTGATCTAGGATTGTATTTCACTCTTTCTCCCACACGACTTGACACCTGACTGTCTGGTGCTGTGGATTTATGCCTAGACGCTCTGTATGCATGAGCAGGTCTAAGTATTGAATAGAGCCCCTTTATTGTTTCAAATATGCATCTTGTTGATGTCAAAAATCTCTTCCCAAGGATTGACTTGGCATAAAGGGCAGCACACAAGCTAACATGAATGTATCAAATAGACTACTCAAAGACAAAAAGGTTAAGCTAAATTTAAGTATAGTTAAGTAAAGCATGTTTAAACCAAACCATCATTCAATATTGAGCTGGTTTAGTGATTTCAAAACATTACACATTCCCATCGATATTTAAACATACAGTATTAAAATGCTGCTGGCGTGTGTTTGGGGCTCCTCGGGTGTTCAAGATGGACTACAGCAGATGAAGATCTCATCCTGGGCCGAACCTGGCCCAGCTGCATGAGATGCAGAGACTGCAACCCTGCCCAGACACTGCAGCCACCTGCCAAGTGTTCATATCTCAAAATGAAAGGTGTTTAATCTGCTTAAGCTCGTTAATAATGCATTGGCATGCCCGTTAAATATGCGAACACAAAGCTAACCATTTCTCTCTCTCTCTCTCTCTCTCTCTCTCTCTCTCTATCTCTACTGTATGTGTGTGTGTGTGTATGTGTTTATTTCTCATTACATTGGTTTGTTTAATAGTACGAAAAAATACTTTGTGAAACTAGCATCCGGTTTCTGGTGTAACACCAAACGCTGAAGCGCACAGCATATGTGAATGCCAGAGGGCTTCCATAAACCTATTTGATAGAACATAATAGACTTTTTTTATTGACACCCTGTAGTGGTGGCAAATGGCGTGCATGTGTACAGGATAAGTGCTGAGTTGCCTCCAGACACAAAGCTGTTTTTTTTTCTGTGTACTCCATAAGCATGTACTGTAGAAAGATGCTTCAATGTTATTTTCACCACGAGAGATCAAAAGAAATCTCTGTCAAACAAGACCTTGACTAAAGCTGTTCTACATCCCCTGGTTAAATGCACTCCTATGGACTCAAAACCAAAATAAATGGTGTTTTTAAAAGATAAAGTTAAAACCATCTTAACCCTTATAACATGTTATTGTTTTGTTGATTTGTTTTGTTAATTTATTTTGTACCTCAAAGGATTTTGAAATGCAATCATAAGACAGAAGTCAGACACCTGAATTTGGTTACTGGTACTTACATTTGCCAATATGGTGAAAAAGCATAAACCAATATAACCTATGAGAGGCATTTGTCTACACTTGACTCCAACACATCTGATCACACTTTTGTGCTGCAGTGGTGCACGTTGGGTGAATACCCAACAAGTCAAATCCGAATAGGGAGTCATGACCTAAACGGGGGTGATCCCTGAAAGAGTGGGCTAAGCTAAGCCACCACAATGTGCTGCTCCTCTCAAATTCTTCTGGATGGAGCCTGCAGGGATAATGCTGCAGTGATGACAGACTAATTTCAGTGGCGAAAGTGGCTATTACCCCCTGAACACGTAGCTGTTGACTTTTCACGCTCTAATAAATAAGAGCTTTCCTCGTCCCCCAAACAGTAACACAGCAGCACTATATTGCTGAGAAACTTCATTGGACAAGTGAGGCTGATTGGGTTGCCAAAGAAATGATATGTCTATTTATCAACCTGGTGACTTTTTCGCCGGCAGGTGAAATCTGCTTTAATCTTCTGCAGCTTTACCTAAGATCAATGATGCAGTTGGACACAGCAAGGCACATGGTCTTTATGGTGGATACATGCACATGGTCTTTATAGTGGATAAATCTATGGAGAAATGTATTTTGTTTTATTGGCGTTAGTCGTATCGGATCTGACATTAACACACTGATACATTTTTAATGTGTATGTGTAATGGATGCCTAAGGAAACACTGATTTGCCCACAGTAGTTCAGTCTAAGTGCTCGGCAGGTCAAGGCTGTTGAATGTGATACTTTGGTGTGTGCATGAAGTGTCAATGTCAGCAACACAATGCAGGTGCCATGCTTCTGTGCTTGAAGGACGTAGCTTTTTACAGATTCAGTATCCCACGGCGTGTAAATGTATCTGAGCTTACCTTCAGCAACTCCATCTGAACTTATATTACTAGATATTATTACTTGGTGAACATGGGATCTGCCGAGCAGTGCCTACAGTATTTGTGGCCCAGGATATGTGATAGTGCTTTAGACTAATTATTTACTTTAGTTATTTAATGCTTTTTTGATGCCATTTAGATTCCCCGCAAATTTATGTAGAGTAAAAGGATAAGCGATATAAACAGGCCTACTGTAGCTGCCAATAAGATATTTTAGCAATGGAGCACTGGGAAACAAACACACACACACACACACACACACACACACACAGGCAGAGTGGCTCAGGGGGAAAAAAAATGCTGGCCCTTCTCCGCAAGTCTATCCAATTCTCCAAGGGTGGAATCTGAACTGTTCAGAAGGATGAGGCATTCCAGAGGACACAACTGGCAGGGTCTGCGGTCGACTGAGCCTTTGTGTCCCTAATGCTGTGGCATCGGCTCCTGCTGGCTGGTTAGTGTACCAGAACAAGAGACAGATTCATACTGGACACACAGAGTGGCCATTGCATGTGTTACAGCCCTCAGTGGAGGTCTTCTTATGTCTGGGTCAGAAACAGGGCTTGTCTACAGCACGTGTGTTGTTTGAGGCATATGATTTTGACAGCCCTGCCAAACTGACTTAAGGGTTCTGCATAATAGGAGTCAGCTGAGTAAACAAAAAACAAATAGCAACCACACTTGGAGGAGGACCAGTAAATTAGGGGAGATATTGATGAAAAAACAACAACAAAAAAAAACAATTAGCATATCTGTATCACTGCTTTCAGAGAGAGCCAGAGAGTCAGTGAGGCCATGTCCACACACTGACAGTGAAAACTGTTATGTTTTTTTTTAATTGTTTTGGCCTTGCTTCCAAACGACCGTGGCGTTTTAGGTAACCAAAAACTATATTTTTCAAAAACGGGTTCCAGGGTGTTTTTCTTTTTTGTTTTAAAACCCTATTTTGCCCTTGTCATGTAAACAGCAAAAGAGAGAGCCAGAGAGTCAGTGAGAGTGGTCAGCCTACAGTACAGTACAGAGTGGACACTATGGTCTGGGTACTGTATGTGCCATTTCATCTGTTTCATCTGTGCACAACAGAGGAAGCATCTCCTATGTTGCCTCTTCACTAACTCTCCTCTCCATTTGGTCTCGGGATAAGAAGACATAAAAAAAAATGAGAAGCAAAATTCAGACAGAATCTGGCCTTTTCCAGGGAACTTTTTATCTCCCTGTTGCTAAGAGACATTGATCTAAAACAGGAAACAGGGTGGTAGAGGGACTGTCACATTATTATTGTTGTTATTATTATTATTTTGTTTTTGTTTGTCAAGGAAATTAGATGTCAGTGCAGTGTTTGGGGTGTGTTGCTAAGCTGTCAAAGCTAGCACAGTACAAACGGAAACAGCCATTGGTATTCCAGGGGTGCCATTAACAAGCCGGATGTTGAGCGCACTTATGTAAATTTCTGCTCCGAGCCTCTGCTTTGCAGCTCTGTTTTATGTACTGTGTCTAAAACGACATGAGGACGTGGCATATAATGCAGACGATTGCATCGCTCCCCTCATCTAAAGTTAGAGAACTGCAGAGTCTGAGCACCGAGGCAGACAGGGGGTAGGGTCGTAAATCAAAGCCCTCCCATGTGTTAAGATATTAGCTGAAGTGCACGCGGCGCCATCAAACCGGGCTGACACAATCAATTGACTCCCAATCTGTTGTCTTTGTAGTGCCTTTTCAAAGACTTTTGTTGTCTTCATCAGGGGAGTAGGAGTGTTTACAGAGGGATATTGAAGACTCCATTACTCTGCTGTTTTGTCAAACGAAATTGATATTATGGACCCGTTCCAAAGCCCATTGGCAATTAGACGTCATTCATCAAAATATGAAACGAGACCGGGATGAGAACAAATGAGAATCAATTTGCATTAACAAGTGTTTTACATTACCAGAGTGGTGAAGATGTAGTGGTAGTACTCTGTCATCATTCCCATCATCTGAGCCTGCAAGAGAGAAAGAGAAAGAGAGAGAGAGAGGGAAAATTAGAGAGGGAGTGACACACACACACACATACAGAGAGTGACAGTGTTGGTGAAATGCTATAATAGTCAGTAGGTCACTTGTGGAAGTCTGCAATCAATAAAATGGCCAATGACAAATAAAATAAACGTGGATGCCTTCCAGCTGAGGAATAGGAGAAGTAAACATGACACAGATTTCACAGAACCCAGGCAGTCATAAAAGGGGGTCATTGCTTGTGTGTGTGTGTGTGTGTGTGTGTGTGTGTGTGTGTGTGCGGGTGTGAGGACATAGTCATTCACTGGGGATGACTCAGCACCTAAACCATCTTCCCACTGCTGCTGCCATTCATCTATTAATTTAGGAAGCCTGCAAAATGAAATAAATAAAAACAAAAAAACAACAACAAGAGGCTTGTGTGAGTCAAGCACACAATAGGCAAGGACCTTCATCTGGAGGCAGTCATAATCCTGTTTATCATTTGTCCTCCCTAGGTGCATAAAACCTAATGCTTACTTAAAAGCTACTTTTTTTCAGAGGCCTATGCTCTCTATAGTGGATTGGATTTTGTGTTAACTGTAGCATCTAGTGACATGGAGGTGAGGTGAGAGGGCGAAGATTTAGAAAAATATCTCCCTGTGCCACTGCCAGCTTTATTTCTCCTCCAATTCAAAAAACAGAAGAAAAGCCCTATCAGGAAAAAAAAAACCCCATTATAACCATTTTTTTTTTGACAGGTGGCAAATGCCCTTTCTTCCTACCTGCCAATTTCAAAACCAAATACCTCTCGGCCCCATGGCTCCCGGTCTATCTCTCGATAGACCTGCAAAACATGCTTCAATCCATCTATCCATCCATCCATCCTCTGCAGGCACATCCAGGCTCACAGCTTTTCCAGAGACACAAAAGTCTTGGCCTAGAGACAGACCCCTTCACACTCACTCTCACACACACACACACACACACACACACACACACACACACACACACACACACACACACACACACACACACACACACACACACACACACACACACACACACTTCCCATTTCCTTTCTTTTCCCCTGAAGGCGAATTCATGTACTGACAACCAGGGTTGGAGTGTCGATCCAAAAGCTGCCGCGAGGAAGGAGACACACAGACAGGTGGCTGCCTTTTGGAGGCTGGGATAATGAGCGTTCCCACAGACAGACGACGCGCTGAAATCAGATGAACACGCGCAAGGCCTGACAACACAGCGGCAACATGCCACAGAAGAGAGTCACCCACTGCCACAGAGATGCGGAGCAGGAGAAGGTCAATTTTGCCAAAGTAGAGGCACAAAGTTGGGACTGGCAGAATTTATCAGAACATGCTTAAGCTGCTTAGTTTCGACTTTTGGCACATAAACTGCAGCTAGATAAAATTGCCCAGGGATCAAGCCCCATATATATTTCTTCCCCTATATATTTGTTTTTTTCTGCAGGTAAGCAAGATGGAATAGGCATTCATGTGAGTTTTCCCACTAGGTTAAGATTTGCAGAAATGCCGCTAGAACTGTGCTCGTAAACCCTGGAAACCAGCCTTGGGTAACATAAATAAAACTGGCTTGGAGAATCAGAATGCCAATAAAGTTCTATAATGCTATTTTATGTATAATAATTCATTTAAAAGTTGAACTTCTTTGTCAAGCATGGATGTAATTTATACATTGGCACAAGGCCTTGATTTAAACTTGATTCAAAAATGATGATTTGTCAAACCTAGCCCTAAAACAAACCAATAACCAAAAACATTCTCAGATGCTGTTATGACAAAACGATTACAATCGTTTGGCTGCAAACATGTTTCTCCTGAAGCACCATCTACGACACACTGAATTTGACACAAAAATGATCTAGCAAGTGCCAACCTTATCCCACCGCTCAAAAGAGAAATAAACAACGGAAGGAAAAACAACAACAACAAAGAAACAGTGGACTGGGCGACTAGTGTGAGTGTGGAAACTCAAAGTGCTTGAGCTTCACACCACATGGGGAGCCAGCGCACCAGAGCTTCTGTGCTGAGAGGCAGCATATGCGCCTGAGGAGAAGATGACTTTCTGAGCACCGCACACTATTTTAATCCTCCTTTCCTCTCCTCTGCCTCGCACAACACCACAGAGCTTTCGCCTGTTTGCTCGTTCATTGCTGCTTATTTGTCTGCTCGCGTGTTTGTTTGCTTGTTGTGTATTTGCTCAGCCCGGACAAGTAAACAGTGCATCCACAGGACTCAGCAAGACTGAGTTCTGAGCTGTGGTTGACAGAGTTCCATGTATGTGATGACATGTTAACATTAATCTGGAAGAATGGTCGAGTTCTAAATTCTTGTCTAAATAAAATCTATTAGTTATTAGGATTTATTTAAAAATGCAAAAAAACACCTTCACAGATACTATATCCAAAGTGATGTGTTGAACAGTGAACACATGCTCATACAGTATCTGTAAAGAACATAGGTACATTTGTTCAATAGCCTGCTGAATGTCATTGAGGACAGACTCTCTGAGTGAGATGAGTGTGTGGGCTCCTACCTGCTTCAAGATCTGGGCAGCCATGGCGTGACTGCAGTCGAAGATGATGCGGAACTCGCGGCCTCGCTTCATCTCCTTCAGCAGCGGCCGCGTGTCCGTGTTGTCCAGGGGAAGCTGTCTGATCTTCAGCCGGATGTTGTACCTGGATGGGGCCATGATCAGCTCCTGTAGTCTAATGAGGCCTGGAAGTGACACATGTGCAGGGAGATGAGTGAGATGAATAAGACAGGGCCTGCTTGACAGAGCAATGTGGGACACTACCATAGCTCAGTGCACTAATACATCATAATATATTAAAGTATATTAATATACAATGAGTAACATTTATACTCTTTTATGGAGTAATGAATTACATAACCAAAGCCCCATTGTAATGTCCTGTTTAATTGTATTTTCTTTTAAAAATTATATTAACCTCATATTATTTTATCAGGTTTTATGTCATTTCTACTTTAATATTATATTCTAAGAGTAGCTCCTTTGACATGGTTGAGCCTTGACTTATGAATCCTCAGTCTTACAGGATAGAAAATAACGATAACGTTTCTGTTGAGCTCATAGCAATGTCAGGTATGAACACACAGCGATCTCACCTGTGCTGTCGTCGTACACCACGGTGGCCGTCTTCCACCTGAGGAACTGCACAAGGTCGAGAATGGCGTAGCTGAGCGAGGAGTAGTCGGGGTACAGGTTGGCGTAGAATGTGTCCCGGTTGTCCATGGGGTGGTGCTTCCACCTCACCTGGATGTGTGGCACCTCCAGAGCATTGCAGATGGACTGGACAGCGTTGGAGGATGAGCTGTGTGACGGGCCAAAGATGGCTACTACGCCTAGAGAGAGCTGGTCACAGGCTGGACAGGGTGGGGGGTAAATCAGGTCAGTAACAGGGGTAAGATGACAGACGCACATAAAACACTTAACATGATCACAGCTGATCTCCATCTGCCAAACTAGTGTGGCTGTCACTGCTACAGAATGTGGCAGGTTCCCTCGGAGGGACCATATGACTGAGGAGCTGAGAAACGACCCTGTCCCCTCTTATCCAAGCAAAAAACATCATAATCATAACAAGCCATTCTGAGTACTACAACATACCAGTAATTACTACTACTACATAATTATGTTAAGTGTTTTTATGAGTACAAGATTCATAAAGTCTGCATTATTTCTGCATTATTTTTACATTCCTCCACCCACTCACCTTTCCTGGACGCCTCAAAACTGTCGTAGATGTTTATCCTCTGGATGTCGTACGTTAATGTTGTGTTGGGTAGTAACGTCCTGTTCCTGTTGATGTTGTTGACGGCGAACTTAAAGGCCAGCTCCTCTGAACTCACAGGGGCGTTGGGGGCGCTTTCTGTTTGCTCAAAAATGCCCCCTGCAAAAACAAATGGAGGCAAAAATTCAAATTTGGAGGCCATTGTCAACAGAAGCTCATTTCCCTGCTGCAGGCATACATCTATGAAGGCCTGCTTTTGATTTATTTCATTTTCGTTTCTTTTCTTAAAAAGTGGGCTTTACACTTAATGCTGGTGGTAGACAAAATTGTGTTGTTGTGTGCATCACATTTTCCACAGCAAATAGAAGAGAGACAGAGAGAGAGAGAGAGAGAGAGAGAGAGAGAGAAAAAAGTATGGCCGCTCTTCTTTCCAAACCATCGCTGTGAATACCAAGTCGTAGCTTTGAAGTTCAGACGCGCAATGGAGGGAAGGTAGAGAGCTGGGGAGGTGCAAAAGAAAATGGCTCCATCACTACAAGTGCTCATGTTCTTTTTCCCCGGCCTCTCCATCTGCTTTCATGCCCCCACACAAAAAAGAGCCCTGACAGAATCACAAAATGGACTGTGTCTGAAAGATGGGATTTTCACACACAAA
>NC_063201.1:19001586-19006586 GCF_017589495.1 Alosa alosa
TAGTGTCACCAGCCACCTTGTGCTCCAGTGTAACCCAGCACGAGTTTGTTAGCACTCCACACTGCCAGGCACGGCGACCGCATGCCAGCCTTTCACAATGAGGCAATATCATTACGTTTCTGGATGTGTGTTCTGCATGCTACTGTACTGAACATCTGAAAGGCTTCCTTTGTACAGTTCTCTCTCTCTCTCTCTCTCTCTCTCTGGTGGTATTCCCAGTAAGCTTGTCAATAGACTGTCTGCATCCCAGCACCACAAAGCACTTAAGTATACAATGAACTGCAGTGCACAATGGCGACCGAGGGACAATTATGGCAAAACAGCTCCCATTACCCCTGTTCACATAACTGACCAATTAAAGTTTTTTTTTTTCCCTCGTCATATTGTGCTTCCTTCGGGCATCATTAGCTGCAATCATACGAGAATAGAATGAAGGAAAAAAAAACAATACAGGAAATGCATTTTTGCAGAATTTTCTCACAAGCACATAAAAACCAAATGTGAACCTAATCTTCACATTATGTCACATTATGTTTTTATCTCCTAGTTTATCATGGTGGATTTGTAGATTTCATTAAAAAAAATCTAAATCCAGCTGGGTATTACAACATGATATTAGCTTGAGGTACCAGACCTCTTGTTTTTTTCTCAGTTAAATACTGACTATGAAGGGGAATCAACCACAGCAATGGCAACACACATAAACTGCTCTGTCTGCGAATGTAAACAACAAGTGATTTTCCTTGTGACAGAGGGAACATTTCCTTGAATGAATATAAGGAAATGCAAATACAAGTATCCGTCATTTTAAGAGCAGCAGTTCATCTTCAGCCACGACTTAATAATACATTAGCTTTGGCCCTTTACAAGCGTTCATACAGCCTTAGCCAAACGTTTCTCACGAGTCAGTCCACCGCCACTCTGTGTAGGGGCACACGCATGCATATATCACAATTACCGCAGGGCCAGCTCACTTTCTTTAAGTGGCTGGAATCGCTCTATTATATTGCGGAGCTAATTAAATGAGAAAGATTATTTTCATATGAAGAGATATTGATCTTCTTGATGAAAGGTCTTCCACCATGCCAGTGAGAATGTTTCATCGCGGTGTTGGATACAGGATTTGAGGCGGACAAATATTGCAAGTGTCGTGTTCCCTCTCACACACTGTCATCCCTACCTACAATGCCAGATGATAATGAGAATTTAGGCGTTGCACGGGATGACATATTACCATATAAATTGAATGGGACCTAATTCTCATGTTTAAGTGTGTAATGAGAGAGTTGGCTTTAATTAAGTTATGGCCGCATCTCACACACAATGAATATTCACCTGACATGATCAGAAAGGCGACACAGTTATTTATTTGATATGATTAGTAATACTCATCTAGCCTTCGAAAGCTTAGATATCACCACTGTCAAATAACTGTCAGGTAACAACACGTTTGTAAAATCTAATTTTATGCTCAAGTGGTTTGGCTTCTGCAATTTAACGCAGCTTTCCCTCTCTCGCCCTCTTTCTCCAGTGCTTCCCTACTCTCCCACTCTTTTTCTTTCTCTATCTCTCCCTCTTTTCCTCTATCTCTCCCTTCTCTATTCCCCTTCATCTCTCTTTCTCTACCTCTCTCTATAAATCTTTCTCTCCTTCAGTCTTTTTCTCCTACCATACACCCTTTCCCTTCATCTCTCTCTCTCTCATTCCTTCCATCTCTCTATCTCTCTCTCTACATCAATCTCTCTCTCTATAAGCTATCCCTACCTCCTTTCTCTCCTTCCATTCCTCTCTCTCCTCCAACCTCTCTCTCATTCAGGCCTTTTTGATCACATTATCATTCTCAAACACACACACAGCGGATAATGTGACTGGGCAGGGAGGGTTGGATTGGGGAAGGCTTGGGGTCCTTTAGTCAGCCTCCACATCAGGTCCACAGGCTTTGCTGGCCAAATCTTAATTACAGTTTTTTTTTTTTTTTTTACAATTGCTAAAAGACATTTTTTTAAAACGTTCAACCTGTTTTTCAAAAATTGTAAACAGAAAAGCCTCATTCTCAATCTACATTCACAAAACATCTGCAATCACCTCAAAAAAAACAATCACCTCAAAATAGTTTTACCTTGGTTCAGACAATGGGTTTTAACAATCTAGTGGGTGGGTGGTGGGGGGGGATTATTGTTGCTTTGCTTCTTAACTGTGGGTTACGGGCACACAGCATAAAGATGATGCTGGGAGTAAGGGAGTAGGCTCATGTGACAGGGACACTAACTCACCGCCTGTGATATCCCTACACCAATTAGTTTCAATATGTCTCATCTCCTGCTCCACAATGCACAATGTATACAACTCGCTGCTCCAACTGCCAGCCCCCCCCCCCCTCCCTCTACACACACATACACACAGATACACAGATACCCCAACGCCCGCACACACGCTCCACGCACCGGCAATCTCCACGTTATCATGGAGGAGGGTGGTGGGCAGCCCACCCGCCCATGCCAGGGCACAATGCCCAGCATCTGCCAGCAGCCGCTGCCAAGAAGACAAACAATGGTAGCCGAGGCCAAGAGCACGCAGACCCGACTCTGAGGCAGTGCGGCCCAATGGACTCTAATGCACTCTATTGTCTATGCAAAGTGACAGGGGCGGTCCACGGGCCCAGTGGTTTCTTGGCATGGCCGGGCAGATTCTGGCAAGCAGTGTCAGAGGTAACTGACAATATGGAGGACAGGATTGATCTGAGGGAGGGTTTTTAGCTGCTTGTGTACACCCAACTGGATGTTGTGTTTCTGGCGTTCTCTTTCTTTGTTAACTGACAAAAAATGTAACAAATACAAAAAAAAAAACAAAAGCCTCCGAAGTTCCACACTAAAACAGATTCCTGATACATGCCAGCCAGGTGGTTCCGTTTTCAGTTTCCAGTTCAGCTGCTGTCATCCACAGAGATATGGCGCGTTCACTCTCCAAGCCCACCAAAAACCCATAGAAGAAAACTTAAAATGAATGGAGTAAATGGAATTTAGCATGACAAGTTAGCTTGCCCACTGTTCCTATTGAGAATTCACAAAGGTCTACATCCATCATTCTGGGCTATTTCAGCCTCCTCTCTCTCCTTTCTCCCTCTCTCTATCTATTTTTCTCTATCTCTCTTTCTTTCTCTCTCTCTCTATCTCTCTCTATCTTTCTCTCTCTCTGCCTGGTAGTCTGCAGATGCTGTGTTTCAGCCTGGAGCCTGGCCCCTGTATTCTTCAGCGCGGGGCTGGCACATGTGAAAATGTTATTCGTGTTTACTTATTCATTCTCTCGACAAAGAAAAAGCTGAGGCGCAGAAGTTAGTGCACACTATTATAAATGGCTTTGTTCAGACTTGGAAGGAGAGGAAGAGAGAGAGAGAGAGAGAAGAAGAGAGAGAGAGAGAGAGAGAGAGAGAGAGAGAGAGAGAGAGAGAGAGAGAGAGAGATGAGGGAGACATTCACATCAAAGTTTCGAAGACTGAGAGTATTGACTGGGGTGGGCACTGTCAGGAGTTAAATGAAAAGTGACCTTATGAAAACATATCCGGATTTAGCCGCTACCACTTTATTTGGCTTGCCACACTTAACATCATTTTCACACACACACACACACACACACACACACACACACACACACACACACACACACACACACACACACACAGACACACACACACACACTAAAAGTCCAGGACACCTCTATTAGGAAGACTATGCAGAAACCAACAGAGTATATACCGAGTCCAAGTAACAGAATGTCCCCACTGACCAAAGAACAGAGTCCAACAGTAGTCTAACAGTAATAGCATGTCACCACTGACAGCGTTACAGTAATACCACGTCACCACTGACCATAGAACAGAGTCCAACATTAGCATAACAGTAACAGCATATCACCACTGACAGCGTTACAGTAATCCCACAGCGTTACAGTAATAACATGTCACCACTGACAGCGTTTTAGTAATACCACGTCACCACTGACAGCGTTATAGTAATACGTCACCACTGACCATAGAACAGGTCTGAGCCAGATGTGGAACAGTTCCATTTGCCTTAGTGCCATGTTTGTGTAGAAGATACCTGCTCTTGCTGCTGAGAAAAGCATATGGGAACACAGCAGTGTGCGTTTGTGTCCAGAGTGAGGAGCGGGTGTATGGGTGTATGGGCGGGTGGGGGTGGACGGATGCGTTTCACTGCACGGAGCCCGAGATGCAGCGAGAAAAAGAGCCTGTTTCAGTGGCCCTGGGGGCATCATCTTCATCAATGCTACATGTAGAGACCTTTTAATTCCAGATTTCCTGCAGCAGCAGTCCTCGGCAACAGCACCATGTCCCCCGGCTCGTCCCGCGCCATCATTAAAATGGATCTCCAAAACAGAGATCACAAGGTTAGATACCCACAGCCGACTGCCAAGACTAAGGGCAGCATAATTGACATTGATTTTACACTTTAGGAAGCAATTAATATCTAGACTGAGTTAAGCGACGAAATAGCCGTTCCAATTTTATGAGCTGAGGGGGGCGAGAGGAGGAGGCAGGGTATTGTTTACTGACTGCCATTGATTTGCTTTCTTTCTTTAGGTCTGGACAGCAGCTTGGGCCTTTAATGCTAAATCTGCTCTTACTCCTCCATGCGACATCTGTGTACACTCTCTAAAAAAGTAAACACCAAAATAAGCCCCACTGTATAGAGTAAACAAAAGGAAGGCTATAACATGATATACTACTACTACTAATAATCCAACACATATATACCGAAGCGGACCGATCCCCCCCCCACCCCCAACACTGAATGGGGTTTCTACAATCAGCCTGCAATAAAGTAGACCAGCCACAGATAGAGATGGGGAAAGTAACAGCACAAGCCAGCAGAGGGGGTGTGCAGGGCCCCCATTCCCTGCATGTGGGAGTAGAGACACCACGGATAAGCAACTGCTTTATTCCTCCAAACAGAGCGCTTTCAGGAGCGGCAGAGCCGCGAGCT
>NC_063201.1:19011586-19016586 GCF_017589495.1 Alosa alosa
CACACACACACTTGAATTTCCCCTTGGGGATCAATAAAGTATCTAACTATCTATCTATCTATCTATCACACACACACACACACACACACACACACACACACACACACACTAACTCACTACCCACGCTACTGTCACATAAGGCCTTGCTATCGTCATGCACATCATATGGCAGACAGTCATTAGCACACACTGGTGTTTGGGTGATAAACATGACAAATTGAAGACTGAGGCGTTTCTGGTATAGAGAGAGGGAGAGAGGGATGGAGAAATATAGAGGAAGAGAGAGAGAGAGAGATAGACCCAACCAAGAAATAAAGGGAAATAGTGAGCAAAAAAGAGAGAGAGGAAAGAGTGAGAGTGTGAGAGAAAGATAGAGACCCACCAAGAAATAAAGAGAGGGAAATAGTGAGCAAAAGAGAGAGAGAGGAAAGAGTGAGAGTGTGAGAGAGATAAAGAGAGAGAGAGAGAGAGAGAGATGGAGAGAGAGAGATGGAGATAGAGAGAGAGTCTCTAGTTGCCAATGCCAAGCACATACGAAGGGACAGCGAAGACAAATGATTATGTTTCAGATGCGTGCAAACAAATGGAGAAGCAGAGGGGATGTGTGTGCATGTGTGCGCTGGAGGAAATGGCCATCTAAGGGCATGCACAGAGAGCAGGAGCACACCGGGAGAAGAGCACAGGTATGTGGACGTTCCATTTAGAATTCCGCCCACCTGGAAAATCGTTGGCAGCAAAATGGTCTTTAATTCTGAATGAATAGGTCCGCCTAGTTTCCATCGATTCACCCAGAGATTTGTATGCATTGCTTTGTTCCCTCTTGATTTTCTCTTTCAAACTGGGCTTCTTCTTTATCCCTCTCCCAAGGACCCTAAACAGAGCAGAGACATTTCTTCAAGACTAGTGTTTTTCTCACCCACCCCACCACCACCATTGATTCATTAATTGGAAGCTGTAAAAGGGAGAGTCTCACCACGCTCTAATTCAGATGAGTTGAGCAAGAAGGCAATCACATTGGCACTAGTAGTGGAGAAGCTTCTGTTGGTTCTGTTTTGGGCCTTTCTGACTGGATGTTAGCCTTTCTGACTGGGCGTTAGCCTTTCTGACTGGTCATTAGTCGACAGGACAGCGAAGAGCAGACAGGAAATGAGCAGGTGAGAGAGAGAGAGAGATGGGAGCGGGCCCAAGAAATGACCCAGATCCTCAGTACTCGTGGGCACTAAGCCTGCACGTGGTCTAGACATCAACGCCACTGGTGTGTCTCTTTTTTCGGAAGGTTCAGCCAGAAGGTAATACTATAGACAAACTTCAGCCAAGTTATCTGCTGAAAGAAGACGCTCACCGCAATCCAGGCATTCTGACCAAATCAAAGCGTCTATGGAGTGGTGGGTGCATGAGCAGGAACTGCCTCAAAGTTCCTGGAAATAAGCATCACCTGGCAACATGCACATAGCTAACAGACAGCTTCTGGCAATGCCCAAGCGTAGCAAAATGTTGTGCCACCCTCCAGTGCCAGTGCAATCTCCAATGCCTAAGGCTGTCTATCCCAAGCCAGCGTTGCCCCCATCTGCCTTTGTCTCAGACCCTTAATGCAGTGTTTGTCGGCGTCCGCAGCGCTCCCTGGAGACCGTCCTCTTGTGCATTCATCCACAGGTCTCTGGTCGGGCCCCCCTGATCTCACTGTGTCAAATCAGCAAGGAAAAAAGAGCCAGAGCCTGGGGACTTAGGGGGAGCTGTCCAGTGTGACCTCCCATAAAACAAATCTCCCAGCATGCTTTGCCCTACAGGGGGTGATCCCCCGCTCACTTACATAGACCCCCTCGCAAGGCTCTCCCAACAGACAACCCCACAACAATCTCCCCTACCCCTAATGAGAGAGAGAGAGAGAGAGAGAGAGAGAGAAAGAGATTGTCTCATTTTGCCAATTTTAGTTGAGACACAGCAGAATGCCACAGACAAACAGCCTTTCTGGCATCTTACTGACTCATTATTTGTTATGGAGAGAAGTTATCCGGCACCAGCAAGCAAATAAGGTTATCTAACATTTCACTTTCATTCCAAAAGAACTGAAGAAAAAAAAGTCTTCAAAATGTCTTCTGCAACTTCTGGCCATCTGGTCTCTACTAGTTTAATAATGTTTATAGACTTTGGTGTACTGCATCTGTTGTATCAAAGCAAATCTTTTGAGAGAAAAATCTGTGTAATTAAATGTTGGCTTGGATATTCTCACAGGAGCAAGGCGAAGAGATGGAGCCGCCGCGTAGTTGCAGACTTTGTAGTTCCAGAGAGAGAGAAAAAAACAACCAACCTGCAATGGTAATCTTAACAGAGGAGGGAAGAAAAAAGTTATTTCAGGAACAATGCCGTTTCTGGTGGTAATGAACTTGTCACTTCTGAGCCTTTAGAGTTGTGGTATGTGTCATTGCGGCTATTATTCAATTCAGCTCGGTGGCTGCTTGCCGTTCCCTCGACTGATTCCTCAAATGCCACGCCAGGCCTCTTGTTTTTGCACAAAATACATATTTTCCCTGCACTCCCCCTAGACCCGAGGTATTGGCCCTTGTTTAAAACAAATAATCCTTTCCAGGTAGTGGCACGGCAGTTGTATTGCAGCTCATGGTAAACAAGAGCAATGCAGTCAGACGCCTGGCCTTGTCTCTCACAGGGGAGAATGAATGGCTTATGGCTCACAGTTTTAAACATAGTGGGATTCAATGCTTTGGTGCATCGTTTCAGTCTGTTTCAGCACGTTTAGTCTATTATGGTTGGTACTGCTTGCATGCTGGTATCAACATGAAAGTCCTTGTATCAGGTTTATAGTAAGTTTGTGTCATTGCGGCTATTATTCAATTCAGCTCGGTGGCTGCTTGCCGTTCCCTCGACTGATTCCTCAAATGCCACGCCAGGCCTCTTGTTTTTGCACAAAATACATATTTTCCCTGCACACCTGAGGTATTGGCCCTTGTTTAAAACAAATAATCCTTTCAAGCTACAGTAGTGGCACGGCAGTTGTATTGCAGCTCATGGTAAACAAGAGCAATGCAGTCAGACGCCTGGCCTTGGCTCCCAGTTTTAAACATGGTGGGATTCAATGCTTTGGTGCATCGTTTCAGTCTGTTTCAGCACGTTTAGTCTATTATGGTTGGTTCTGCTTGCATGCTGGTATCAACATGAAAGTCCTTGTATCAGGTTTATAGTAAGTTTGTTATCTGCTACATACATCAACATACAGTAACATCTTTATATAAACAGTACTGTATATCCGAGGTAAATGTACCAGTTAACAAATGACATATCTTCCAAATCCCGGCATATTTTTAACTCAACCTTACTGCAACAACAGATGACTTCTTCTGGTGAGGTACAAATAATAAATAAGTTACATAATTCTTTAAAATCGAGCAGGTCAGGCATGAAAAAGCTGCAGCAGTATCTCTTTGGGCATGCTGCAGAGAGAACCCGCTGATGAACCCTATAGACGTGCTTTGACCTCACAGTTGTTTATCCCCTTTAAGCCATGCATTGAAAAGTCCAGGGCTAAGTGTCAGAGCAGTCCAGGGTTAAATGTCCAGTACGGTATCTCTGTTTCAACACAGGCACAGAAACAAAAGGAACCACAAAGCACAAACAAAACACAGCTCTGTTTCTTTCTATTCAAAGTTATTAAACAAGGAGTGTTCTTTGCCTTTTCCCTCATGTGTCTCTAACTACCGGTACAGGACTGTCAAAGCTACGGAGGACTATTGGATAGATACGGAGGACTATTGGATAGTTACTCTTACACGGAATACCTTATTTGCCCAATAATAACTATTTTAACACATGCATAAATCCTTCTATATCGTAACGTGCTGATTCACTAGGTGCAACAACCAACCCGGTCTGTGTAGACACTAATTACATTAACAATAGCAGCAGCTTCAAACACACCTGGCGGAAACAAACGAGCCCACCAAGAGCCACTCGTGCAACGGGCCAATAGGTCAAATGATCATTATTTTCAGTAGAATTTGATCACGTTTACCTTTGTGCTCTCTGCCTCTCTGTCTCTAGATACAGTATTCCTACAGTACACCATTTCATGGCCAATATCAATATAGACAGACCTCTATGCAAGCCTCATTCAGAACAGCCACACATACAAACACATTCACACACACACACACACACACACACACACAGTCCACACACAAACATTCGGATGACTAAATAAAGATTAAATGAAGGGGATATAAAGTACAAAATGGGGCCATCAGTATCTTCTCAGTAATTACCAAGCATTACTAAAATCAGAGAGGCTAAGCAGCTACTCGCAGAAATAAATTATGTTGTGCTATTGTTGAACTTTCCTGAAACACTCAACACCATGCAGGCTTGCATACCTGACACACTATAAAACTAGAAAAAAAATATATGGCAGTTTGTCACCTTCTCTGCTCTTCGTAGTTCGTGTCACTCGACAACAAATACACACAAATGCAACCGAGCACTTCAGACCTCTTTAGAACATCGTCTACTGTCACAAAGGAAGATGTTGCCAACCCTGTAGTCATCATCTTCACAGACAAAATTCTGAGCTTTCGGGGGCCCATCGACATAATAAAGTAACAGCTTTCAAAGCGGTTCAGCAGTTTGGACTAAATCCGTCAGTCACAGCAGTGCTTGGAGGCACGCCACACAATCTGCCCTATAATATGAGTTAGACGCTGATATGCATACCACACGTTCAGCAGAGGGAAATTATGCTGCAGCTCATCTTGAAGTGGTTCTTTCCCAGCATGAAGAACACTCTTAACTGCTACAGTACTCTGTAGGGGTTAGCCTCTTGAGAAGGTAAGAGCAATATAATCTTCCCTCAGTCACGCATAAATGCATATGTCTGGCACAGGAGGGGGTTGATGTATAGACTTCAAATCACTCGCACAAGTTCAGTTGCTTTTTTTTTTTTTTTTTTTTTTTTTTTTCAATTACTTTCCCCCAGCACCAAACTCTGCCTCAGC
>NC_063201.1:19024086-19034086 GCF_017589495.1 Alosa alosa
TGTAGTGGTAGAATTCCATGTGCCGACACCGGATTTATCAAACGTGGTTGAGAAAGAGAATGTGACCGAATCGAACGAAGCCGCTGAAATAGTCTGAAATAATTTTGGCTGCGCCCGCACAAGCCGATGTTATCATGGATGTGGGCAGTTCTTGTGAACCTGCAGGGGTTACGGATACTGTAGGCCTAGAGGCTGCAGAGTTGGTTAATAAGAGAACTGGTACACAAACAGAGGGAGGCTGGCTGTGAAACGGTCCGAGAGGAAAATGTTTTCAAAATTCCCAAAATAAACGAAAGAAATCCTCTAGTAATAAAGCTACAAAACAATGGAAAAAAGACATTGATGTTGAGCTACCAACTACAGATAATGACCATGAGAGCGATGGTTACTCACTGATTCTAGTTTGTCAAGTTCACAATCACAAGAGCTTTCTCAACCGTTAGTTGTCGTGTACTCCCTCAGGAGATAAGACATTTTTTTACAGACTACCAAATTTGTGCGTAATGTCAAGGTTGAGGATTATTTTTCCAATATACAACAGTTCATTGATGATGCTAAATATCTAATGAGGACAAATGAGGACGGAGGTTTTACTGACCAAGAGATGTTTCGCTTGGTTAAGATTGTGCCTGCAAGTTGAAAAAAGAGAACCGATTGGAAATGATGGTGATACTCAGTAAAATATGTATGTTTATTTTCTTTGTCTTTTTCTGGTTACTTTTTTTTTTTTTGAAATGGGCGAAGTTAGAGTCGCTACTTTGAATTTGAATGGGGCCAGAGACGGGAGGAAAAGAGCAGAATTCTATGAATTAAGCAGACAGAAAAAATATTGATGTTTTCCTTGTTCAAGAGACACATAGCGACTTAACTAATGAAGTTGATTGGGTGAAGGAGTGGGATGGGCGTGCCATACTCAGTCACAATACGTCCTTAAGTGGAGGTGTTGCTATCCTCTTTTCAAAGTCGTTTCTTCCATATTCTTATGATGTGGAAGAGGTGGTTAAAGGAAGACTATTGAAAGTAAAAGCAGTTTTGAAAATTATGTTTTGTTTTCATTTGTGTTTATGCTCCTACCTTAGCTGCAGAGAGGATGTGTTTTTGGATAAGCTTGGTGATGTTCTTGGTGCATGTAATAGTACTGATTTTCTTTTTTTTCTGGGTGGTGATTTTAATTGTACTGCTGATATTTTAGATAGAAATCATGTAGAACCTCATGTAGCCTCTATAGCGTCTTATTGAGTTAATTGAAGCATATATGAATTGATTGACATATGGAGATCTTTTCACAAAAACAAAAGGCAATATAGTTGGTCTCATTGTCGTGATAATTATTTATCAATGGCAAGACTTGACCAAATGTACTGTTTTAAGCATTTTTTAGTGCTTTTCGATGTTCCTATATCAGTCCTGTTGGTTTTTCTGACCATTGCATGGCATGTTGTGTACTTATAAAATCTGCGGTTAGACCAAAAAGTGCGTATTGGCATTTTTAATAAGATGTTGTTGGACGATCAAACTTTTAGAGAAGCTTTTGCTGTTTTTGGGAGAGTTTTAAGTTGGAGAAGCCTTTTTTTTCCCTCTTTGCAACAATGGTGGGATGTAGCAAAATTCAAATTAAACATGTATGTCAAAAATATACTTTCAATGTCAGTAGAGACCTAGCTAGATCCATGAAAACTTTAGAAAGGAGATTGTGGATTTGCAAAATGTGGTTGATAACAAAGGAAATTCAGAACAAATAGAATTACTTAAAAGTAAAAAAATTAGAATTGGCTGATTTTTGGGGAAAAAAAACACAGGGCTTTGATCCGCTCAAGAATACAAAATGTATCTGTAATGGATGTTCCGTCTAAGTATTTCTTTAATTTAGAGAAGAAAAATGGAAGAAAAAAGTTAATTCATGCTGTGCGCTCAGAAACAGGAACATTGTTGACTAAGCCAAATGAAATAAGACAACGAGTAAGGAGTTTTTACTCAGAACTTTTTAAAAGTGAATTGGTTGGAAATCAGGAGATTGAGCGTGGTTTCCTTCATGACTTGCCAACGCTTTCAAAGGCTTCAGCAAAGATGCTGGATGGAGCTTTATCACTGAAAGAACTCTATACTGCCCTGATGGGTATGGAAAATGGACGTGCTCCTGGCATTGATGGACTGCCAGTTGAGTTTTACAAAGGCTTTTGGTCAGTATTGGGGAAAGATCTCCATGAAGTGCTGAATGACAGTATAGAGAAAGGAATCCTTCCTCTGAGCTGTCGAAGGGCTGTGTTGACACTGTTACCAAAAAAGGTGACTTGACCGACTTGAAGCATTGGCCCAGTGTCTCTCCTGTGCATTGATGTTAAAATGTTTTCCAAAGCACTAGCAACTAGATTGAGAGAAGTGATGGAACAAATAATACATGTTGATCAAACCTACTGTATTCCTGAAAGGTCAATTTTTGACAATATTTTCCTTGTTCGAGATGCAATTGAAGTTTCTAGTAAGTTAAAAAAGAATTTTGGATTTGTTTTCATGGATCAGGAAAAAGCTTTTGACAGAGTTGAGCATAAGTATTTATGGGGGGTGTTAGAGGCTTTTGGATTCAATTCGGGTTTTATTAATTTAATTAAGGTGCTCTATAATGACATTGAGAGTATAGTGAAAGTTAATGGTGGTTTGTGTCCCCCTTTTAAAGCACTAAGAGGTGTAAGACAAGGTTGTCTGGAATGCTCTATTCCATGGCAATAGAACCTTTGCTTCACAAATTAAGGTGTAAAATGACTGGCTTTTCTCTGTCCAATTGTGAAAAGGTTTTTGTTTATCAGCATATACCGATGATTTGGTTGTAGTAGTCAATGATCAAAATGATGTTGATACCTTAAATGATGTTGTGAAGGATTTTGGAGTGATATCATCTGCAAAAAGTCAACTGGAAAAAAAAGTGATGCTTTTCAGATAGGTGATTGGGTAGATGGACCAGCCGAACTCCCAGAAGGGTTAAATTGGAAAAAGGGGGTTTCAAATATCTGGGTGTTTTGGGAGATGATAACACTGTACAAAAGAATTGGGATGGAGTCATTGAAAAAAAAGTGAAGGGACGTTTAAAAAATGGACATGGCTACTACCTCAGATGTCATATGGGGGCGCTGTCTGGTTATCAATAATCTAGTGGCATCCTTTTGTGGCATCGGCTGGCTGTTTTAGATCCACCATCAGGTCTTTTAATGAAGATCCAGTCAACCCTAATAGATTTCTTCTGGGATAAGTTGCATTGGATCCCTCAGAGTGTTTTGTATTTACCAAAAGAAGAAGGTGGCCAGGGTTTAATCCATTTGCCCAGTAGAGCAGCTGCTTTTAGGCTTCAGTTCATTCAGAGGTTTCTTACTGGGCCAGAAGATCTTGTTTGGAGGCCTGTGGCTTGTGAAATCATGCATAATGTGAGTGGTTTGGGTTTAGACAAATCTTTGTTTTCCTGGATCCTCATGCAATACATTGTATTGATTTACCTGTTTTTATAAAGGACTTTTTTTTAAGATCTGGGGTTTATTTAATGTTAGCCGAATGGAAGAGACTGGTTCTTTGCATTGGCTCCTAGAGGAGCCTCTAATCTATGGATCAAGACTGGACATTTCAAAGAATGTAATGCCTGGATTGAACAGTTATTTATGCAGTACTGGACTTACACGTTTGCGTCATTTGGTGGATGTATCAGGCTCTCTTATGGACAGTGCCACACTGGCTGTACGCATGGGAGTGAGGTCCTTGCGTATGGTGGATAAGATGTTGCATTGCTGGAGAACAGAACTAACATCACGTGGAGCATAAAATGATAAAGAATTATGTTGATGGCTTTTGATTCCTGATAGAGAAGACCCTTTTCCTGAATTGTCACTTACACCAAAATTAAATGATTGTAAAGGTAGTTTTTGCCCTCTCAAAAGAAATAGATTTCAGCAGAAGTCAATGGTAAATGTCTTTTACAAGACCTGTGTTAAAGTGATAAATAAAGAAAGGCTAGATGGAAAGGTTGACACCCTTGGCGCTCTACTTTTTGGTTTAGTAAGTAATGTTCAACCAGAGTGGAAATCTCTATACAAACCACCATTAACTAAAAAGAGCTGGGGACTTACAATGTAGGTTACTGCAATGGTATTTTGGCAGTTAACTCTTTTATTTCTGTTTTAAATCAAAATGTAAGCCATGAATGTCCTTTTGTTTGGAGAGAGAGACTGTTTTCATGCCTACTCAAATTGTTTCAGACTGCCACCTTTGTTTAAGTTGTTGGCAAAGCTATTAGAGTGTTTTGGAGAGTTTTTCTCTATTCAGACCTTCATATTGGGGTTTAAATATGTTCAGAAAGAACGTTGCAAAGTGTGAAATGATTAATTATATCTTTGGGAATGCTAAGATGGCCATTTATATAAGTAGGAAGAATAAGATTGAAAAAGACTCTGACCATGATGTAATTGACATTTTTATTCGCCTGGTGAAATCAAGAGTAAAATTAGAATTTGACTTTTATGAAACAAAAGGTGATTTTAATTCTTTGAAGAAGAATGGTGCCAAGGTGGAGCAATATGCTCATTGGTCGATAATGAATTATTTTTTTCAGGTTATTTTCTTTGATTTTCAGTTTTTCTAAAAAAAGTGATGGTTTTATGGTAATGTGATCGTGTGTTTTGTAATAAAGAGCTGTTAAAATTCAAAATTCTCTCTCTCTCTCTCTCTGTCTTTTCTCAAAGGCACAGTTGGTCTAACACCTTTTTGTCTTACTTTGTCCAAAGAAATCATAGCATGATATGTACCACCACGCATTCAAGTTGGGTTCTCTCTACTTATGCATATGTAGTATGCATGGGAGGGTTGTAGGGAAAGTCAGAGTTTTACAAAACAAAACATGGGAAAAAATGCGATATAAACGGCTGATTAGGTAATCAAGAAGAAGTGTCTGTTTTGCAGTTAAATTTCAAAACCAGATTTTGCAATCCACAATTGATGTATGTGCAGGGAAATTTCCAGAAACAATGGAAGCAATATTCCAAGCACCAGTTTTGCCTCTCTGTGCCATGTTCAAAGCAAACTCTTCTTTCGTTCAACATTTTAATTAATCTCTTGTTCACTTCAGATTCTTTCGCTTGTATAGCAGCAATAACATTGATTTTTGTTTTGTTAAAGGCACCAAAATAGGCATAGTAGCTTTAAAAGAACACGCCAACATTTTAGGAAATTAGCTTATTCACCATCTCCCCATAGTTAGATAAGATGATATGTACCCTTCTTGTCTCTATGTGTGCAGTCTGAAGCACCCACTACTAGCTTAGCTTAGCATAGTTCATTGAGGTGGCTCAGTTCCAGCTAGCTCCCAAAAGTGACAGAACTGAAACATTGTTCTATTTACATGTTTTGACTATAATTACCATGTGTACAAATTTCAATGTAAAATGCAACACAGCGATTTTCTAAGCATATGCATGTTTGGAACTACATTCTCATTCAGGCGAGGTGTGTGTGTGTGTGTGTGTGTGTGTGTGTGTGTGTGTGTGTGTGTGTGTGTGTGTGTGTGTGTGTGTGTGTGTGTGTGTGTGTGCGTGCGTGTGTGTGTGTGTGTGTGTGCTTGGTCTCACAACTGGTGGTTGTCTTGGGTGGAAAAGTGTTGTATATACATTATACCCATAAAAATGAACACTTTAAGTGGTTTAAGGCAAGCACACCCAACCGTAGCTGTATGCTTTTGTTAACTCATTAATGCATGAATATAAAATCTAAAGGGTGAAATTAAGAGAGAGAAAGGAGAGAGAAAAGAGAGAAAGAGGAAATATGAAAGGTTGAGAACAACGCCGAAGGAGGAACGTATCTTGCAATGTGACATATTCAAGGACCGACCGATTTATTGTCTGCGACGTTTCACGACTCAATTATCACTGACACTATGACGACACGCGACGAGTAGGCTACGGTCTTGTAATGTGGCAAATCTCCCGACCAAGACGCGGCAAGAATTTATGGTTCTCTGATCCCCTAGTCTCCCCCTGGATCCCCCTAGTCAATCGTAAAAAACCATCGTGGAAGACAATTTTTTTTTTTTTAATTTGCATAGGCCATTAAACCAACAAAAATTATCAATTGGAGCCATCAGTGTGCCATCCATGGAAGTATTAGTGTATCTATGGGGTGCATCATCACCAAGTACACTGAAGCTTTACTTGCAAAAATCAAAAAAATATATACAGAGCCACGTGAATTTATAGACAGCCAAAGTAATATAATTTTTTTGTTGAATTATTTTACTGAATTTTTTCACAAGGTTCCATCCATTGTTTTGCAGATAATTACCATTCAGACCATAGTGTCAGTTGTCTGTGTCCATTGGACACAGCTTGAGGCTTTGCTGTCTCAACATAAAGGTAAGCACAGAAATCTTTCTCCAACACAGAGGCAGACATCCATGGAGTGGAGGAATATGCATATTAGTGCTCTCCCAGTAGTGTTGGGACATCCTTAAACCTATTAATTACCATCTGGAGACACAGCTTTTAGAGCGAGCGAACAAGCAAGCGAGAGAGAGAGAGAGAGAGAGAGAGAGAGAGAGAGAGATAGAGAGAGAGATGGAGCAAGGGACAAAGACAGATGGAGAGAGTAAAAAAGAGAGAGAAAGAACGAGAGAAAGGGAGAGCGAGAATCTGACCTGCAGGCACACCAGCAGCCAGACAACTCACTAATGTGTCCCATTAGGCTCCATTTGCCAGGGGGGATTTTCTTTGTGGGCAGCAGCGAGCGCTCACGGGCGGCTCACACCCTTCAGGCAAGAGGCTGGTAATGGCGCAGCCCTCTCTGCACCGCCGTCAGGCGAAATGGAACATGGAGGCAGAGGACCTGCTGCGTGTCATTACAGCTGCGTGCTCACACCGTGGGCTTGTTTTCACACAGACAGACACACACAAACGCACACACACACACACACACACACACACACACACACACACACACCTGCTCACACCGTGGACTTGTTTTCATGCAGATACACCCACACACACACACACACACACACCTGCTCACACCGTGGACTTCTTTTCATGCACATACACACATCCACATAGGCACATGCCACATACACACATCTGCACACTCTCACATGCACACACACAAACAGTAACACACACAAGCACAAACACTGTGGGATTGTTTTCACACAAACACACACGCATACATTCATACACACATGCATGAATGTGTCACATGCACAGACACACATATCCAGACATACTGCATGTGATACTTTTGACAATGTCCGAGAGATGTGAGATGCCCAGTGCTGGACAGGCCAGAGCATGTCAGAGTGGCCTTCACAGCCCTCCCCCAGAGTCTCTCTCACTCCTTCTGCCACTCCTAACCCCTGAGTCTACCTCATCAGCACCACACTGTCAGAAACACCAATCTGCCAGCCCCAAATCACGCTGGACCCTACACAGCAAGGGTCACTAAGTGTTCCAGAACAGGTTTTAGAGTCCTTTGATAGACAAAGAGAAAGAGAGTAGAAGACACCGACATGGAGAGAGATAAAGAGAGAGAGAGAGAGAGAGAGAGAGAGAGAGAGATAGGATGAAAGACAGACCACCCTACGCCACGGCAAACAAATGAAAAGACCCGACACAGAGAGAAAAGACAGAGATAGAGAAAGAGATGAGACGCCTGCCAGGAAAAGAGAGGTTAGGGGCATAAAAATAACGGTTTGGCCTGCGCGGGTGGAGCATGAAACATGAATTAGCACGCGGGCGACGCCGGCGGGACGCGGCGTATCACGGGGTTCCCCGGAGCACGGCCCCCTCCTTCGCGGCGGGCCGTGGCATTACCATTCTGCCTTCAAATTGAATCGGTGGCCGATTTGAATTCCGCCACTGTATAACCTCTTATTTATTCATTGCTTTTCTCTACCCTACATACCATTAAATCTAATCATTCGTTTTTCAATGCGACGGCGGCAGCGGCGGCAAGCTGGGCACGCTCGGCTGATTTCACGTTCCCGCGGCTCGTGTTCCAGCAGACAAAAGACGAGAAGCTGAAAGAAAAAGGGGAGGAGAAGAAATGCACAAATAAGTGCTTCGCTCCTCGGCAACTCTTTGTGAGCAGCATGAAGAGAAGGGTTGAGAGAGAGATAGAGAAAAGAGAGAGAGAGAGAGAGAGAGGGAAGGAGTGGGGGGGAGAAATTAGGGTGATTAAAAATTAAACAGCCCATTTGGCCATTTCTTTGATGTGTGGCGGGGTCAAGGCCTCCCCTGCAGCCCGAGCGTTAGCTGGCCAGCTCGCTCACTTGGCCCTACACGGATAATTACTGTGCTTTAGTGATCGGGGCCCACGCTGCTCTGCGCCTCTGCTCTGTTTACGCTGGCTTTGGCCCCCTCAGAGCACACTGTCCACGCTGTCAGGCAGGAGAGTTATGGGGGAGGAGAGGAACGTCACCGTGAGTGTGTGTGTGTGTGTGTGTGTGTGTGTGTGTGTGTGTGTGTGTGTGTCTGTGTGTGTGTCTGTGGGGGGTAAATGGGGTGTTTGCTGTGGCAGATTCAATCAGGTTTCCATAATAGGCGATTTGTATCACACTCACCTTCCTTCCCCAGAGAGAGAGAATACACTTTGGGGGCAGGGTGGTCGCCCCCGTTATGCCAGAGACACGTTTGCATTCAATATTTGTGTGTGTGTGTGTGTGTCTGTGTGCTGGCTGTATTATTTGTATGGGTAAATCAATGACCAAAATGCCATCATCAGGGATCGAGGTTGAGCCATAGAGTCTCTCTCTCTCTCTCTCTCTCTCTCTCTCTCTCTCTCTCTCAGCTCTCAGCCTCTTTTTAATACATATCATTAATTTAAATTGCACTGCAAGTTTGTACTTTTCTTCATGTGAAGTAGGTATTCATCCTGTTCTCAGCCAACTTAATCCTCGTTTCATTCTGTGAAAAGATAGCTACATTTTTCTCATTTGATAAATCTATCCAGTCCTGTAGAAGAGTTGAAGTCCCTGATGATGGCATTTGTCATTTGTTTACTATTTGCACACTTCTAAAAAGTTCTCAGACATATCAGCCTATTAGGTAATAATTTTAGTTTGTTTTACAGTACAATATGTTTGTGAAGGGTAGATTATAGATACGATTCACAGCTAAAACTGAAACAAATGGGAGGTGGTCATTTCAGTGCATTTGCACACTAACTCTTGTGGGATGCTAGTTGAGGGTTCTTTCACAAACTCTGAAATGAGACAACACATGTATCTACCAATGGCACAGTACACCAGAGGAGTCCAGGTCTCTCTCTTTTTTGTCAATAACTTTTTCTTGTGCCCAGAGACAGGATTGTCTTCCTTCAGGTATTGCTAAAAAGTGTTAGTCACCGTTGACTGACTGGCTGGTAGTTGATTTAGAGGCAGTTACGTGGCCATGGGCATTTGTGAATCAAATATATACTGCACTATGCAGGCTTCTTGATTATGTTACCACACAATTATAATTTTCACTTTATCATTTTTAATATTATATACTGTAACTAACACTGATCAATTGTAGCTCTGACATTTTATGGTAAGCTAATATTTGCAACACTTAAAACAACTTCATATTTTTAATAAGCTGTCTTTTGCTAACTATTAAAGTAAATACATTTAATTACATTTAATACAGATTCTGAATGTAAAATGCATTTAATTAGTTAACAAATAGTTGGCCATAAAAAGCTGTAAATGTTTCCTAGAATTAGTGTGATAAAAAATAATGTTTTTTGTGCTATTATGAGTTCAGTCCTCCTTGTCTCTCATTTTATGCTTTCAACCGTATTGTATAAGTCCACACTGTTCAAGGCTGTTCAATTTGGCATGTTTTGTTATGTATGTTTTGCTTGCACTGCATTGTAAAATGTAGACATTTCTAGAAGAATTAAAAAAAAAAATCACAGTGTATTTTTTTATGATCTGAGGCCTCACATCTTTCGAAGCTTCATCAATAAGTGTAGCCAGAACAAACATGAAAGTGCTCAT
>NC_063201.1:19041586-19081586 GCF_017589495.1 Alosa alosa
TGTGGTAGTGGAATAAACAGCATAGATTTGCCCCTTTTTGTGGAATGTTTTCATCAGGCATTTTTTATTATATTTTTTTTATTTTGTTTTAATGGTCTATGGTCCAGTGAGGAGCAGATAAACACATGTCTCATTCTCACAAGCCCTGCAGCATATTCACTCTGTTATTTTGTGTTGCGGGCCAGAGCACTCCGGCGAAAATGACAGAAAAGCTGTCACGGCATTTAGCATGTTAGCAAGCTTTTTATCAGCACCAGCAGAGCTGTTGGTGGTGTTCTGCATGCCCTTTGAGTAGTTCGTGCCCACGTTTTACACCGAAACACACTGGGCAGGAAAAGGGAAAACTCATCACACGTTCAGATGAAAACACAGCATGAAGAGCCCATCTGCAAGGTTCTTGGCTAACGACAGCCTGACAGAGACAGACAGACAGACAGGAGCGAGCACTCTGCTCGGCGTCAGACGACATAAAACAGCAGCTGGCTGGAGGGCGTTTTCACATCTCATCTGACTGACTGAAGCTCGGAGAGAAACAAAGACAAGAAAGAGATGCAGATGTGGAAGGCAGATACAAGCAGCTTGGCTCGGCGTCAGCGCTAGGCTCTGAGCGGTGTGGATCACCCAAACGAGCACCGTTTCAGAGCGGAGATAAAGATAATACAAAGGACTCTTCCAATCACTCAAAGAGATGAATAACACCAGTGAAAGGGAGGGAGAGTGAAAGATAGAGGGAGAGAGAGAGAGAGAGAGAGAAAGAGAGAAAACAACTTGTGCTACATCCATTTCAGACTTATATGATGGCTCCGAAGCAAATTATTGTAGATGCCATTATGGGCATTCTTATTAAAATTGCCTGGCAAAAGCAAGTCGTTACGGCAGCCCCATTTTCAGCAATCAGCACCAGTCACAGATGGAGAGAGGGCTGGGCTTGGAGACATCCATCGCTCAAACGCAGACGCGCCGACGCAGGAAGGCTGTTTGTCATTCCACGCATACATGGGCATAGTACTCAGGCATACATTACGCCGCACATTTGGGAGATTTAATCAAGAGACACTCTCCACTTCTAAGAACACACAATGCTCGGGGATATATTAGGGCTTACCCCAAACGATGGGTCTTAGGGAAGCTTATGGCTCGCTCCTTGTGGTGATATATGTACTGTATGTGTGCGAGTGTGTTTGTGTGTGTGTGTGTGTGTGTGTGTGTGTGTGTGTGGGTGTGGGTGTAAATGTGTGTGCAAGTGAATTTGTGTGTGCGCGTGTATGTGTATGGGTGTGTATGTGTGTGTATGTGTGTGTGTGTGTGTGTGTGTGTGTGTGTGTGTGTGTGTGTTTTTCTTCAATATTTTATCACAGAACAGGGGGTTACTATAAGTGCTAAGTTTAAATAATGAAATTACAAGCTGTTCAACTGATACTGAATGTCACAGGGTGAAAACAATGAGGTCCATGATATACTTTGAGTGAACTTGGGTGAGTGTATCTGTGTGTGCGTGTGTTTGTGTGTGTGTGTGTGTGTGTGTGGGTGTGGGTGTGTGCGTGCGTGCGTGCGTGCGTGCGTGCGTGTGTGTGTGTAAAAGTGTCAATATAACTACCAGTAGGTGTTTTTCTTTCAAGCTGCCAAAATATCTAATAATTGACAATCACTTGACAATCCTCACACACACACATACGGTACATAAAGGACATCCATACAAACCCACACTAAAACTCTCAAAAATACACACATACAGTCCATAGAGAAAAACACGCAAACATAATATCCCCACATAAAACAACAAAAAAATACCCCCATGCACACATACTTGACAGACATGCAAACCTGCAGCAGCTAACTGTGCAATCAGGGGTCTGCTGTCAGACTGAGAGGGGATGAAGGCTAGGTTGAGCTGTGTGTGTGTGTGTGTGTGTGTGTGTTTGTGTGTGTGTATGTGTGTGTGCGTGTCCGTCTCCCTCCAGCCAGAGTCTCCAGCAGCTAATCAAGCCCTGAGGAGAGGCTTCCACCGGCGGGGCTGCCTCTCTCGCCCTCGCCATCACCTTCCATCAAACCCCCTGAAGGCAATCACCATCACCGGCCCGCTCCCATCAGCCTGCAAATCACGCCACGCATGCACACACCAGCGCAAAATCATGGACCAGGACCTTGGCTCTGGGCCTAATCAGAGATGTAAGGAAGGACCCTGTGTGTGTGTGTGTGTGGTGTGTGTGTGTGTGTGTGTGTGTGTGTGCGTGCGTGCGTGCGTGCATGCGTGCGTACATGCGTCCGTGCGTGTGTGAGTGCGTGTGTGTGTGTGTGCGTGTGTGTGTGTGTGTGTGTGTAAATAAAGGTGGGGTGTGTCAGGAGATGTGGCTATTTGACATCATACTTAAATTGAAATTGTTGTTGCATTCTTTCCCTGCCATTGTGCCTGCATTGTTTCTTGGCTCACTTCTCCCCGTTTCCTTCCTGCAGCATTTACAGGTAGTTTTCTCTCCTGATGAAGCTGTTATTTATTTCAGTGTTAATCGCACCATCTGGGGCCGGTGTGTGTGTGATTAGCCGTGCAGTGTTTCTTTGGCTGGCCGCAGGCCCTGCACACACACACACACACACACACACACACACACACACACACACACACACACACACACACACACACACACACACACACACACACACACACACACACACACACACACACACACACACACACTTACACTCACACAGACACACACAGATCCTCTGACAGGTCTGCAAATGACATCCCACATTCACTTCACCTCTAACAGTTCAGATACAGAGAGGAAACTAATGGAGGTGAGAGAGAGAGAGAGAGAGAGAGAGAGAGAGAGCACTGGCTCTAACTGCATTAGAGCTATCATGTTAAGACCTGTAATTGGCGGTCTTTATTGAAATATAAACAGAATAATCCACCCAGATGAGATGCAGCCTGGGTGGGGAGGGAATAGCCCATTGTGTAACCCTGGGGGATTACTACAATGAGCTGCATGTTGAATGGGATTAAATTTGCAATTTGACAGAGAGAGAGAGAGAGAGAGGGAGGTCTTGTTAAGGAGAATCAAGAGTCTTCTAGAAAGCCCCATTCTCCTCTGTAAGGAGACAAAAAAATGGCCGCCTCTGTTTCACCCCTTGTTCCAAGATACAGACGAAAGAGAAAAGACAGGAAAGAGGAGGAGGAGGAGGAGGGACAGACAGAAGGGTGAAGGATGAAGAGGAGAACAAAAGAGAAAGAAGAGATCACATTCATTTCTAATTCATAGGCCTCTTGTGAAAGGCGTCAGACACCCCGACAGTTTGAAAGAGTTTAGCCGGCGTGGCTTCCTGCTTTCAGGCTGGGTCAGAACGGCACATAATTGGAGGTAATATCTACTCTCAGGCCCTGCGCTTCAAAGTTTGACGGAGGGTAAGGCAGCTCTTGGCTTTAATGGGCCCCCTGTCCAGTGACAGAGAGACAGAGAGACACAGAGGGAGAGAGACTGAGAGAGAGAGAGACAGAGAGAGAGAGAGGGAGAAAGTGTGTGTGTACGTGAGAGAACTTCTATTAGGGCAAATACACACATACACTCATACACACAAAGACAGAGACAGACCCTCCCTGATACAAGCTAGCGTACACACATATGTACACACACAGAGAGACATAGAGTTATACATGCAGACAAATTCAATCACATAAAAATAAACAAAGACACAAACATGCCGTCTCAAACACATACATTCTCTCTCACACACACAACACCACCACCAACACCATCACCTCTGCACAAGTACTTCTCTGACAGTTGCTTCGGTCTCCATTTCTATGCGAGACGCGTCCCAAACGTCATTACCGGCTGGGAGGGGTGGGTTGAGGGCGGACAAAGCCCTACTGATTGTGCCAGGCTCCCAGTATGGCTCCCCGGCCCCCTAACCCTACTCCTCTCCTCCTTTTCTCTTCCACTAATCACTCCTCTTTTTTATCCACTTCAATGGCTGATTTTCATTCAGTCTTTTTTTTCATCCTTTGCTTTTTTGTGTCTGCCTGTGTACATGTGTGCGTACGTGTATGTGTGTGTGTGTATGTGCGGTGTGTGTGTGTGTCTATCTGTTTTGTTAGGCTAAACCATTTAGTCTGACATTCAGCTCAAACAAAGGCCTTTTGCTTTTTTTTTTGTTTGATCTAGTCTCACGTGTTGGATGTTGAACTGGCGATTATATTATTTCTACATAATGGCCCTTAGCTGCCACTGAAGGCCAGTCAGTGCCTTTAGCAATGCCGCTGCAGCTGAATCTGAGCTTCATCCACGGCCGGTCTTTACGTCGTCACAGAGATTAGGCTCGCATTAAAGGTAATGGCTGCCTTGGGCCCCACAAACAGGGCCATACACACATGCAGCTATGGAGCGCGTGCTCCTCAAGGGCACTCCTGAGGAGACGCAGTCCGCCACAAACTGCACTGTGTTGGGATGCAAATCTGCCAGAGTGCAGCTGGCAGAGCACAATTAGATTCAAACAGGGAACACAGAGACACAACACTCTCTATTTCCATACCGCTTTCTCTTTCCCTCTCTCTCTCTAGTCTATACACACATAAACACAGAGGTATGCACAGCCAGATAGACAGAGATGCACACATAATCGCAGATACCAAGAGACACACGTAAACAAAAACATGGACAAGGAAATATGAACAAACAAGGAAACAGGAACATGCACAACAAAATTACAAACTCACACACATAAATACAGACACAGACACACACACACACACACACACACACACACACACACACACACACACACACACACACACACACACACACACACACACACATTTAGAAATGTTTTTGAAGTCAGCTTGCACGCTTTTAGTTGCTGTTGTTGTCACTCAGCTGGGCCCTGCACCCTGGATAAACAATAATTAACAGGAAGGTAATATGTAATGGCATGAAAGGAAAACCTGAAGATACGTTCTGCCTTCAGCTGACTGTCCATGACATTTAAAACAGATCAAGGGCTTCCAAACGCTGGCATCTGTGAGCTCCGCCGTAGCCGTTGCTGTGCTTGCGTTCGCTCGCTCTGAGACCAGACATCCTGTCATCGTGGAGGCCAAGAGCACACACACACACACACACACACACACACACACACGGCTCGCTTCTCCGCCACCCTCTGCTCTCAGTGCAGACCACCGGTCCACCACTCTGTCAAATTGTACATCCTGTTTTTTTTTTTTCAGTATACAGAATGACTTGGCAGTTACCTCTGACATTTCCCTTCCCTTTCCACTCTAGTTGTTTTTTTTTTAACATTCTGTAAACAAGTGGTAGCTGTGGCATGTGGCTTCAAAGCATTCTTCAGTGCCACGACTTCAGGTAGTGAGAGTCTGACTCACAAACAGCTTCAGGCCAGCTGCGGCCAGCTGCGGGCCAACCAACGTCTTCCTGCCAGCTTCGAGTCTGCCGCTACCTGAGATGGATTTAGAGCACGTCCCATTCATGCAGACCTTAGCTGACTCATTCTTCAAGGGATACGCAGCGGCTGATTTAAAATAGATGAGACAAATTAGGCCACGTGTGGCGCCGTGAGAAAATCCAATTGCATATGTATATTTACAGTCTATGTAGACACATTCTCACCAGCCACACAATACACAATTCACCCTTTTTGTCCTGTCAAATTACACGTGAAGTCCAATTTAAACAGACTGTCTGTGAGGAGACACACATACCGGTAATAAGGGATGCCTCTAAGCCAGTGCGGAGGAGAGAGGAGCTCAATTCAAATCTAATATCTGAATGCAGCCCTGATGAATCTATTCAGTGGAATGCCATGATATTCGTGCCATTAAATCATTTACCTCTATTCTCCGTGTTAATTATTTATTTCCACCAGATAATACTAGTTGATGAACTGCTCCAATTATTCATGCAAATTTCTTGATCTCAAGTTTGGCTTCCATGTCAAGCAATTAGCACCATAGTAATTAATTCAGCTAATTAATCTGTCTCAACATTATGCACTATTCAGAGTAATCATACAACACCCACTGTTTTTTTTGTATCATACATACATTTTTGTAATATTGTTTGTGATACCAGGTCTGTAGAAAACACTCTGGGCTTTTTGCTTCAAATGATTGGATTTTCACGCCCGACTGACGTCAGTGCCAGTGAACTTTTAACCACTATTGGAAGATAAAGCAATATGCAAACAACCCACCGCGGAACTCCAAATGGTCTGTGACAGCGCCTAAACCAAGCCTTTCACAAAGTCATGTTGATTGCGTTAACACAGAGAAAAAGCCATGGCTCTGCACACAGATCCTCTCTCACCAGCATTCTGTATTATGGTTGTTGTTTATTGTTGTTTATTTATACGATTGTATGTTTGTTGTTGTATAGTCTTTTTCCACTTGTTCCATTGCAGCTCTGCAAACAATGCTATAAACACCAGAGGGGAGCTGTGAAGAAGCTGATCGCTCTCTTCAGATGTCGGCAGAAGCCACTTGCGCTAGCCAATATCTTCAAGGAGAAGATGAGGCCTCTTCAAATGTGAAATGTCTGTTGCTGCAGCCAACTGCCCCCCTGATACGACTATCATTTAACACAGGGTCATCTGGTCATCAACCAAGGAAAAGAAGCAGAACGAACATCCAATCCTTTGGACATTTATTTTTTGATATTTTTTCTTATTGGTATATAGCCTCATGGCACCATAAGATGTCAACATTCTTTGCACACACTATTCTGTTGTCATCCATCAACAACAAGTGGCATTCAGTGTGTGCCTTGAGTCAGTCATTTGCTATATTTAGCTGATGCCCCATATCTCCAGGCATTCAGATGAGTTCACTGGGCACCCGCCTAGTCAACCACTGCCTTCCTAACAGGCTACTGCAATGTCCGAGTGCATTCTCATCTTCTCCCAAAAACAAAACAGTGCCCCAATACATTGACTGTGCCAGAAAATAACAACCTTGTTTTCTTATTATGGCAGTGTGATGTGTTTTGACTAGGTACAGTAGGTGGGGTGCCATCTGTACAGAGCTGATTTTCTTTGCAATAAAGAAGTGTTAGGCACAGATGTGGTCATCTACTGGTTAACGAGTGCAAACAAACAGATTTGTTGAAACGGATGAAATAGAGGTTCTCTGTGAAATATTTCCTAAAATAGGCATGGACTATTTTTATTCCTTAGCCTAGCAGGCAACACTGCCACCCCCCATCCCAGCATACAAACACACACACACACACACACACACACACACACACACACACACACACACACTTCTTCTTGATGCTCAGAGGCACAGGCAGAGAACAGTGTGTGACATTTCCTGTGTGCCTGCGACAATGGAGGTCGACGACATCTGGCCACTCACAGCGCCTCTCTCTCTCACATGGAATCCAGCTCGCTATTGTGGCCGCTGACGCTGAAGCAGTTGACGCTGCCGCCGCTGCTCTAGCCTGTACCTCCGTGTTAATTCCTGATTAGCGCTGGCAAGCAGGAAAGGTCTGCTATTGTGGGAAAGGTTGTAACGAGGAGGACAGCAGTGCGGCCCTGCAGTTACACTGGCAGCAGCCGTAGCTGCTGCTGCCCATGTCAGGGCACGGATAAGGCTTGTGTGGTGTGTGTGTGTGTGTGTGTGGAGGTGGGAGGCTGGGGGGCAGTGGGTAGTCCTGGAATGACGAGCCATTTGAAAGGCAAAGAGGGGGAAAAAAGAGCCGTTTTATCTTGCTCGGGGCAATGCACAAAAGAGGCAAGCGCAGCAACGTGGCAGGCTTTTAAATTGGGATCAAAAGGTTTGAGCTAATTAACAAACTAAACGAGAGTCCACAGTGCTCTGCATGCACTGCTCACGACTCTCCCTTTCACTGGTTTACAGAAGGCAGGCTGTAGAAGACCTGCTGTGTGTATGTGTGTGTGTGTGTGTGTGTGTCTGTCTGTCTATGTGTCAATGTGAGTGTGCGTGCGTGCATGTGTATGTCTGTCTATGTGTCAGTGTGAGTGAGTGTGTTTGTCTGTGCATGAGTCTGGCCATGCTGTTGAAAAGCTCCCAGGAAAAGAGAGAAAGGGGAAAAAACGCTTCAGCTAAAATGCCCATATCCTTGTCACTGCCAGTTAAACATGTCTGTGTAACCCGTGACCATGGCAAAATAAAATGGCTGAGGGTTGAGGGTTCCCGTTTGACTACTTTAATTTTATTTGACTTTCCTCCACACAGCCTGCACTTGGGCAATGGAGGCCACAGCACGGGGAGACAGAGGCTCGTAATAAAGACAAATGGGAAGAACATGAAATTTGATTCTGCAGCGTGGTAAAGCGACACCAACAAAATAGACAGTGTGTGTGTGTGTGTGTGTGTGTTTGTGTGTGTGTGTGTGTGTGTCTGTGTGAAAGAAAGAAAGAAAGAAAAAAGACAGTGAGAGAATTAGAGAGGGGGAGGGGTGCAAGAGACAGAAAAAGAGAGTTAAAGAGATAGACAGAGAGAGGGAGAGACAGAGAGAGAGAGAGAGAGAGAGAACAACACTGACAACCTATGAATTTGCAGCTGCTGTCAAATCCGGAAGGGCACACATCCTCCAATAATGACATTCCATCTCTGGAGGCTCGAGTTGGAGCGGGCAGGCAGGAATGAGCAACATTATCTCTTCCAATCAAGTTCCTCTTCACCTCCTAATACCCCCCACCCACCCACCCACACATACACACACACATCTCTCAAGTCCCAATGCATCACATCGCAGGGGAAAGACAAACACCAAATAGAAAGGAAAACAAAGCTTTCAAATTTCAGGACACTCAAAGCACTGGCCACACCAGCGTGTGCCGACTCGCTGCGTCTCCCCGGCGACACCGAGGTCAGCATGTCTCCTCGGTGTGCCCGGCCACACTTTTTTTTATTTATTTAAATAATCATCGGGAGCATATGTTCCCCTCAGACCTCTTCACCGTGGAGCACACACTTTGTACTCCGATATGAAAACACCATCTGTTTGGAGAGCACTATGAGGCTACCAGCCGCGACTGTGTGTGTGTGTGTGTGTGCGGTTGGTGTTGGTGATGGTGTTGGAGGTGGTGGTGCTGGTGGTGGTGGGGGCCTGCTGTGGTTGTGGCGCATCCTCTTTTGGAGCTGCTGTTTCATCCCCATCACTCTCCACTGGGTACCACTTCATGACGCTGATGATTCATAATGGAAGAGTCAATTATGTATGTGAGGGAGGACACGCTCCGATCCCACATGACGAGGAGACAAGCTGTTACTGAGTCCCAGCGCCAGGCCCTCCTTCAGAAGGCGGTGGCTTTGCGCTTATCGCCTGCTTTTTTGGCCGCGGCTCAATGACTTGGGGGCTTCTCCAGAAGTTCTGTGGCACTGACGACGTAAGTTGCATTATGGAGTGCCTCTCAGTTATGGATGTCGCAGAAACCTCTGTAGTTCGCTAGAGCTAATTCATTTGATCCCACGCAGTGAGCAAGCAGACATGAGGCTCCTGTCTCATCTGTGTGATTTAAGGCCATACACAACACAACACACACAACAGGCTATTCATCTCTGCAAATGCACTACACATTGGAGTGTCTGTCCTTATTTTTCACAGATTGTTTTCTGCTACACTCAGTGTAAGACGTCATCTACAGTATATGCACAGTACAAATCAAGACTGTATTGTGTGTGACACTATTCTATCATGAACTACATGTGGTCCCTGCACACCTCCTCTCTAACTGTGTTTGTGTGTGAGAGAGAGAGAGAAAGAAAGGGAGAGAGAGGGAGAGAAAGAGAGAGGGAGAAGACATAGAGAGGTTGAAGCTAGCAATGATTCCAAATTTGGTTTCTTGATCATCCAGGAACAAAACAAGACAGAGGGGAAAAAAGGACAAAATCATTTGTGAGGGGTCTGACTCAACCTTTTGGCTCCTCGTTTAGTGGCTATTAGATCTGGCCAGGATCCACGCCGTCTGACTAGACGTCACTTGCGTTGTGGTGCGAGCCATGTCTCCAGCGAGCACATGGGAACAGGACATGCTGCATTAGAACGCAGGCCAAAAGAACGGGATGAAACAGCTGCTCTCTCTGATTGCCTATATTGAAGTATACGGTGCCAAGCCATGGGCATGTGATTGTTATTTCAAGTGGATTGTGATCCGAGATTTGGTTAAACCTGACATCTGTGTGAATAAAAACCGTGTGTGTGAATGTGTGGGAGCCGTGTCTACGTATATGCTAGTAATGTCTGTGATAGCCTACGCTATATGGTATAAATTATGAATGTGCAAACTGTGTGTCTCTGTGTGTGTGTGTGTGTGTGTGTGTGTGTGTGTGTGTGTGTGTGTGTGTGTGTGTGTGTGTGTGTGTGTGTGTGTGTGTGTTGTGTGTGTGTGTGTGTGTGTGTGTGTGTGTGTGTGTGTGTGTGTGTGTGTGTGTGTGTGTGTGTGTGTGTGTGCATGATTGAATGATCATGTTCTGTGATGATGTGATGCATGACTCTGTTTTTCAATTTACACGTGAACAACCGCAGCTTCCTCCCCACCCACTGCAGTAACACAGTATGTGTGAATTAGATTGTGCTCCCTCTGGTCCGCAAGCACGTACGTCACTACCAGCCTCACACAAACACACTGATTTGAGATAGAAACCCACCCATATACCCCCCATACCACACCTGTGTGCTGTCCTAACACAGGCCTCAGCATTCAACATGAAAGGCTTCCTTTCTTTCTTCCAGACTGACCTCCCTTTTGACCCACACCTTGGCTTTGTTAAAATGCAGAGTAGCACCTTGAAGGCCGCAGCGTTTGTGTTGCTGCCCTGGTGCATTCTGGCTGCCTGCGCGGCACTGGCTCCTGTCACCACGGTGATTAAATTTACATGAAAATGAAATATTTATTTGCCCAGAACAATTGATGGCTGTCTTAATGGGGGAATTACTTGTGATGTTCCACCTTGCACTACCAAGACCTTTTCATCTTCCTATCCTTTTTTTCTCATCCTATCTTTTTTTTTGCTGTTGTTGGCTAACTGTACCTAAGCTTCTCGTGAGCTGCCTGTGTTATAAATAAAATGTTCCGGCTGCGATGATGGCGCTCGGAATCTATTTTGAAAGATTCCAAGGTCACCGGTAGATGGGCTATTTACGTGAACCGCACTGAAGAGGATCCAAGTTCACGTCGGAGTGGGTTTGTTCCTAATCTCCTTCCTCTCGTGAGACTGCACACATAGACAGTCACGGTGTCGGGGTCCTCGCGGAAGCGTGAGAGTGCTCCAACGCCACGAGAAGCGACAACTACAGGAAAGCCATTTGGATTATTCCCTCGCCAGTCTTTTAGAATTCATGGGGATAACATATTCCCATTCAGAGAGCATGCTACAAGAGGCCTCTGTAAATTTGAATAGGCAGAGTCTGCATATCTCTTGCGACCACCAAACAAAACAGCTTACAAATGTAGCCATGAGTTTATCATTTGCACTTCTTAGTGATGACTAAGAAACTGTTCAGTTACATTTGCAGGAAAACAATTAAATCTAATCCGCAAGCAAATGAGAATAAGACAAGATTTTTCCGTATTTCTGTTTCCATTCTATTTAATTCAATTATATTCTATACCATAATAGGAAAAGAATATGCAATGAGGAAGTCTGCACTGTTTCAAATACAACCAACTACACCCCAACTGAGAGCCTCTGTACATGCGTTGTACGTCTGTGTGTGCATTCATAAATCCTCCTGATTTCTACTCACTACTTGCTACTTAATTTATTGCACAGATGACACGTGATTGATGAATGACCCAATCAGTGTGCATCTGTGTAAGTCTTCCTTGTGTCGGCTGCCTAAATGAAATAAAATTAGAACGAATGAAAACTCCCAGCACCCCCAGACTCCACTGGAATGACAGAAACAAAGCCGACATAAAATCATGAGCCAGATTGATTAACTGGCAATGATGAAGCACTTTAAGTATTAGGTAGATAAAGCAATTGATTATTCAATAAATCTTTGTCTGGCACTAAATTCCCTCATTCAGAAAATAAAAAGGACAGGGCAGAGGCCATAAATTAGTTCAATCCATCGTCTACCTCCCGACCGAGATGAAACGACAAGAGCCAAGGCTACTGTAACACAAACCCAAATGAGCTTTAAAATGGCAGACACAGTCGGATCACTCACTCCACAGCAATCTCACTGCCTTGGACATCTAAAGAAAGCATCTGACGCGTTTGTTCGTAGGAAGTCTCAGACTTAAGGCTCAGTGTTCAAAGGACAAATGTCTTTGTGTTGGCAAGTGTTGGTAAAGAATATACCTTTGATTTTCTTATTTTTTATTACAGCAAATATGGTATGAAGCAGAGTTTTTAGACAGTGTACAAGGCACTGTGTGTGATATCAAATGCACATTTTCACCAACAATCTCGAATATAACATTGCTTCAATACATGTAAGGGCAAAAAGAAAATGTTGAGTGATCTTACATATCAAAATGTTACAGTGCAAAAAAAAAAGTGCAAGCAATGAAACAGCAGAAAACGGTGGCTGCTAGAAAAGAAAAAAAGAAAAGGTGACTTCTCTGCCTTGGACATTTATGTGTCTGCAGAGTGAGACTGATTGACCTTCCAGACGCAGTGAAAAGCCCAATAAAAACAGTCAAATCAATGGCGAGGTCTACCATCGGACGCTGCATGGTACCCACGAGTAGTTGTACACAGGAGATTGTTCACAACCTGCTCTCCATCCACAATACGACACATGCTCTCTCTGCTTCACTCTCTCTCTTCTTTTCTTTTACTGTAGTGTGCCACCTAAAATGATAACAGGACAAGGACCCTTTCAGCTTGTATATGGAAATCGGGTCTTCAAAAAAATAATCCAAATATATTGCAAACATCGCTGCTCCTTTCCTTTCTCCAAGTTATAAAATGGAATCATGTAACACCCTTCCGTGCTTTATCCACCCTCTCTTTTAGCATGAAAGGGTCTGCTGTTTAGGGAAGGGTTCTGTTGCACGTGAACCACCGCTGGCGTGATTTATCCGCCCAGACCAGCAGCGTGATGTTGCAGTAATGCACACTGAGGATCTGGTACGGAGTCCCCGTCTGCATGCGGGCGACCCAGGCTGGGGCGACTCTGGCGCAGAGGCCTCTACAATCGCTGCCTTTACACAGAGCCCTCTTGTGGTTTCAGAGTGAATGGCCTTTTACGCACCACTTTACCAATTTCAAGCACGTGTGTGTACTGTGTGCGCCACACACACCCCTCTCCCCCAATACACACTTTGCACACATGTATGAAATTCTCTAACAGATCCACATTTATCTACACAAAAACACACACACACTCGCATCCTCACCCTCCTACACACATTTTTGGAAATAGGAGAGGGCACAGAAAGTAAGGCGATGTTAAACACACATTTGGGGAATAAAAGCGTATATGCAAATAAAAGGACACACACACCAGCAGAGCCTTGCAGCAAAGTACATGAGCGCAAATGGAACAACTTTTCAGCTTGAGAGTATTTTTTTTCTTTCTTTCTTTTTTCATTCTAGCCCACTGTCAGCAACCTTCTCTCTCTCTCAATTCTCTTTTCCCTGCTTGTTTTTTTTTTTTTCAAATACACGACCAATGAAACAGAGCTTCCCAGCACCTACATATAAAACATAATAACAACATTACTGTATCACATTTCAAGGTAGATTTGACTCAGCTCTGTGTCAAAAACAGAGCCTGTCAAAGTCGATTTTTGGATGCGGTTGAATGTGAGCTGACTAGTAGGAAAAGCTCCATAACAAAATCTTTCATTTTACAAGAGCACATCAAAGCAAAAAAGACCAGCACTGTGTTTCAGATGACAAAACAAACCTCTTCTAGAATGTCACACAAGTGAAAGCTCCCCTCAAAACAGCTATCAATCAAACCCAGATCAAATAAATGTGCACCTGAAATCCACAATAGGCCATCAAAATAGCAGTTATTTTCTGTCTGTATAACAACAGTTGTTTGAAAATGACTGTTTCATTCCTAATGTATAGTATGAATATATAAACAGAAAAACACACTGTAAAAGCTGCATTTGCCAAATTGATCTCATAAATCACATAATGTGCTGCCCATATTTTCTATTGAAGATTATAGAAGAAATATCTCGTTGTAAAATCAGACGGATTGGACAAGCAGGGTTATTATCTTGATCGATTTCATTATTGAAATGGAATTTCTTCGGAGAGAAGGGCTATAACTGGTGATGTGTTGTCGCTGTTTTGAGTGCTGATGTCTTTGCAGTCTCCTATTCAGAAGGGAGGTATAGTCTATTAAGGTCCACCACGAAATGCATAGCTGCCATGTCCTCCGAGTGCACGTTGAGATGTGTTAATGTCTTCTAATGACATTTTGAGTAAATGTCCTGCATAGCGGCAGGCCACTTGTCAAAAGTGATTTGCCTAGGGACAAAAACGTATTGATCTCCATTCGAGCCCTGTCTCCTCGCGGCGCTCCGCGTTTCATCGCTTCGCCGCGCTCCCAATGAGAGATTTACCATGTTTTTGACTTTGTAAGTCCTAACGCGAGACAGCATCACATTTTAACTTCGCATCAATCTCAGAGATGCTTTGAAGTTGTTGTTGGTGTTCTTGTGTACAATGAAATACGTGGAAAAATACACATGGTGACACCTGCACGGTAGGACGTTAACGCGCAAACTTTTTTTCTTTCATGATTCACTCGAATTCTGTCAAGAGATGGATGTCTTACTAAGTTCAAAACGGATGTTTTATTTTCGCAGAAAACGTTCGTTTACTTTACAAAGTGTCACATTTTGAAGAAAATATAGGAACTCATCTCCTGCAGACCACAGTTTCGTAATGCACCCCGTCAAACGATGTTCAGATAATAGCTTCATAGTTAAAACACTTTATCAAAATGGAGGAAATAGAGAAGAGGTATTTGTATGTAAATCGTAGTCTAATATGATTTTGTTTTTCTACCTCACCAACCTACAAAACCGGAGCAAAATGTTGCACTACCCTGGCCATACAGGGATCACTTAGCCTTTTCGACGCAAAACGAAGGTATTTGAAGTCTGTTACACGTTTGGGTTTGTTAATGCTGAGCAAATTTACCATTCTTACGGTCACCACGTTCAACTGATCACTTTATTCCGGGTGACCTTTCCCTAACTGGCATTTTGTTCTGCACCAAAAGAAGTTTAGAGGCATTTACTGACATTCATTACTTCATTTCAAGAAGGACGAGCAGAAGGCAAAGAAAGAAGACACTGAAATTATATAGACTCAATTTTTAAACAATAGCTGATGATGCATGTTAATCATTGAAACTCTTTTTCGGAAGGTAGTGTGCTTTACGCACGAATATGTTGCTTTCTTACCTATTCGAATGACGTGAGGCATCCCGAATGAACACTGAATCCAAAAAAGACACACAATGCCCGTTGTCCAGTATTCCACAATCGCACCTCGATGTGACAACCAAGTATTTCGCATGATTATGAAGTAGTGGGATCCACTTTTTTTTTAAGAATCCAAAGACGTTTCAGAATTGCTCATCAAATATGTGTTGGTGGGAGTCATATGTAGACTTGTCTGTCTGCAACAAATCTGCTCTCATTGTACTTGGTGCAACATTTTCCTAGTTTTCTATTTTTTTCACTCTCAAGTCTCAAATCGGTTCGCTGATAAAAAGCCCCGGCTCCTCGCACACACGGATCAGTGTTACACCTGCGAACGTTGGCTGCTACAATTAGCCTGAAGGAGTCCCTGTATCCCCTCCTACCGCTGATGCTATCTGTCGGCTGGCTCGGGTACCGCAACAACCGGGCTGGAATCCCGTGCAAATGTGGAAGGGGACTGCGCCTGCGGTACTATTCCCCGCCAGAAAGTCCCCCCTTCTCTTTTGTCGGTTAAAGACATGCAAACGGTAAAGCAGAACACGTGAAGATTCCTCATCTATTTTTAGAAAATGCCCTTGCTAGCACAGTGACATCCAAATGATATATTAGGTCAGCGCTCGTTTGCAACATGTGGCGACCATATCCATGCAGCCTGGCACTGCACTTCAACTGTGTAGGCTACTTTAAGATTATTGTAACTATTCATATTGACTCGAGTCCTATGTCAGAACTTGTACCTATGTATCAGAAAAGATGTGGTAAGTAAAATAATAGCCTACACTTGACAAGAATACACCGTATGCACTGTTTTATTTAACAAGTTGAACCAGAGACGGTGGGCAGATGGCCTGGCCAAAAACGGAAACACCCATGAAACATTAATTGCACCTTTTGACTGACTCCCTATGGTGCCAGATCGCAGACAGCGCAGGTGTGATCAAAGGCCCCAGGAAGCCATTTCCTCCTAAATCAGCAATGGGCAACGGTAGCATGAGTAGCCTACGGAAAGCACATACAAGGACCAACTGCCTCCGCAGTCACCCCCAGCTCACTCAGCTATAGCTTCAGAAACACTTGTCACTAATCAGACAGTATGAATCATGAATGATAAAGGATGTATGGATAACTGATCCCATAGTTAAGTCAGAGAAGTTAAGTGAGAAATTGACAGTCATAATGACATTATGGCAAGATCTCAGATTACCCTCACAATCTATGTTTGGTTTTCTTCTCTTTATAAATGGTTCACACTAGAATATCTTGTGTATGTGAGAGAGAGAGAGAGACAGAGTCTATGCTCATACAGAAGCCCGTCCATTTCCCCTCTTTTCTGAAGCGTTGGTGTAAACATGCAGTTGAGAGGTCACATGCCTATTGGGGAATGAATCACGGTGTCCAAAACCAAGGACTGCCCAGACATTATTGGTCTTTACGTCGCCATAATTCTCCTTGTGGAATAGAGTCGTTGCTGCCACAGAGAGAGGGGGGGCATTGATAAAGCCCACTGCTTACCCTCTTTATTTGGCCCACTCTGTCTGTGTCAATGACTACATTAGCCCTGCAAACGGCTTGCTGCCTCCCGCTCTGTCCATTTTTCATGCTTTATGTGGGGCCATCAGCCGCGCACACTGAGTGAAACATGATGGTGATCACTTAGGAGGAGGGCAAGAGCAAGGGAGAGAGGGAAAGGGAGAGAGAAAGAGGGCGGGAGAGAAGCAAGTCATCCCCCCCCTCCCACCACCACCACCCGACCCTGTTATTCCACCATACCCTCAAAGCCTACAACGTCGTGTGCGAATATCGACTGTGCTCGAGTAATGAAATCGCATGATAAGAGTATTTATTCGCTTCCGTGACATGGCCACTTTGTTACTGTCGCCATGCATTTGGAATAAATACTCATTGGCGCCTTCGCAGTTCATCATGCAATCAGACAGGGGGCCATCTGCTACAAATGGACAAGACTGACGATCACATCAAGCATGGGACACAAAACCGCAACAAGCAGAAGCTGAATACAAAGACCTTTTGCATTAAAGAGATTTGCATTGATAAACTATATACTGGGATACCTTTTTTGCAGGGGTTCAGCTCATTTTATGGGTCAGTAGTAAGTAAGAATGAAATTGGACATTACAGTATTGCGTTCAATTATCTTTTTTCTAGATATACATGCAAATTCCATCTCCAGTTTATTGGCTGGTAAAGCAAGTGGCTTGAATGAGGGTAGCTGATGGTAATTTTCTGGCATTTCTTCCAGGCTGTAATTCCTAATAATGTCAAAGTAATACAGACAGAAAAACTAAAGTGTTGCACTTATTGCAATGCATGTCATCTTTAGATTCAATAGTACGGCCTGCTCACTGTTTACACATGCTTCTGTGTTCACACATCTTAATGGACCTATGGGTGCATGATAAACATGATACATTCACGCTGGAGAAGTCTTATTACATTACATTACATTACATTACATTGGGCTGACACATTTTTAGCATTATTCTTATTACTGTACATACAGTCTTCTTTTTGGTACTCCTTACAACCAAAGGTTATAGTCATATATTCTGTAGGTAAACAGTTCCTTTTCTACTGACAGTATCGACCTGTTTACCTGATCTCACCATGTCAGTGCAGTGTGGGAAACAGAAGATACAGTATATGTTTTTATATGGATCTATTGATATGCAATTGTGTTTAACACTGCCCATTAATTGCCCATAATCTGTCAACAACAAATAATGGACAAAACAGTACAATAATGGAGGAAAAAAAGGTCAAGTGTATTAGTACATGTTGCCAGCTCAGTTGTTTTCATATGCAGATTTGAATGAAAGTGGGGGCACCATGGCGACCAGCACTCCACAGATGCATATTCATGTCAGCCCTGGAGTGCAGATTTAGGAGCCTCTGGCACAATGCTGGGGTCATCAGCATGAATTATGTGGCCTCCGGTGCGTGTATTATCAAGATGCATTGACTGCCGTGGCGCCATCCAAAACGCCCAGCAAGTTGTGAGCCGGATTCTGGTACAGAGAGGCAGGCTGGGGGCCCACAGTGGTCCTCACACACAGAACACACATATGTGTGTGCATGTGTGTGTTTGTGTGCATGTGTGTGTGTGTGTATGTGTGGCATGAGCAGGTCCTTTAGCTGGCCTCTCCATTACGCTGAGCGGCCAGCGGAACTGACCGATGTCCCTGATCAGCCGCGGTGGCAGGTGGATGCCCACAAGACACAAGACGGAGCGATGGCACAGCAACATGCCATCATCATTACCATCGCTCAGATCCCCCACACCACCCTCTCCGCACCACCCAGGCACATCCGTTCTCCCCCTGCTCCCTCTCTATTAGGTGGAGGAGAGGGGCAGATAATGGAGAACATATGCGCTGTCACTTTGCTTTTGTGATCACGGGGAGAGTGATGAGAGCACAGAGATTTATGACGCCCCTTAACTCTCTACGCAAAGCTTCGAGAGGCATTATCGCCAGTCGCTTTTAATAAACACCCACTCTGACATCGTATTTCTCCTTTCCTCCCATTATCTGTCACAGACATACACACACACACACAAACTCACATACATGTACAAACATTCATACTTTCACACTTTCTCTTTCTGTCTTTGTCACTCTTGTTCACATGAAGGTATATCGAAACTTGAACTCTAGGTTATTTGAGCGAATAGTTTTCTATATCTGAGTGTTACTAAATGTCAGTGTAAAGGAGTTTCCTGGTACATGTCACTGTGACCCATCAGGAAGTGCTTGGTGTTGGTTTCTCCTGGTGTAAGCAACTGTTTGATGCGATTTGCGCCTCTTCAGAGTTGGCCCTCTTAGACATTCAAGGCAGAGTCACCTCGGAGAGAGTCCTCTCAAGAGACAGCCACTGGACATGATGGATAGAGCCATCACAAAGACATTTGAAATACATGAGCACAGATGCTTTTCAACCAACACTTGACTTCTGATGGCAAAGAAGGCTTCAAACAGTCTTAGTCTTAATAGTAGTAGCCTTTATTTGTCACTTACTGTAGTCACAAGTACTAGCGAAAATTTGCCATCAACCTGTCCATACATATACACAAACATACAATGTGACACTGGGGTAGACAGGACAGGAAGACAGAGGATTGAGGAAAAAATACAGCATAACTAGTTATTGCAGTATTTATGTAATTTAAATCAACAATGTCCTCAGATTTCGCTCCAGTTTCATTCAAGTCAGCAAGTCAAGTATTTTATTCAGGGAAACAATCCTTAAAAAAAAATTTAAGTATAGATACATTTATAAATATGACATAAATATTAAAAACCAACATGTTTTGTTTTTTTTTTAAAAAATAATTTATTATTCAGAGAACTTTGGCTTGAGATGCATTGCAAATTCTCTCCCCATGTTATCAACCAATTGTAGTTTTGTCATACACACACCAACAGATTAGAACTAATTAAAAGGCCACGCCACAGTTCAGAATTCAGGAGTCAAGTCTGTGTCTGCCTGTACTTTACCCTTGAAGAAAAACACTGGAACATGTGCAAGCTAGCTGACTCCAGAAATCAATGACTTGTCTGGCAAGTCAGTCTTAGCTAATGGATCAGAACACATGTGACTCTCACTGTAAAACTAGAACCATTGATGAGCAATGCACCAAGATTGTGAGATTGATCAACACAAGTTCATTTTTCAGGCCACTGCCACCAAACTGAAAAGACATGATCAATGCTCCGTAGACAACAGCGAGTCCCTAATTGCGGACTCCTTCACACAATTGTTTGAAAGAAGATACATCATACAAGTTGCTAGATTGTTCATAATTGTTTGGATAAATTGCAGGGATGGTATCGAGCCGAAGAAAACGAATAATGCGAAACATTTCTGTCCATTGATTTTCATTCTCTCCTTTTGAAAAACAAAAATGCCCCAAACTTCTCCAGTAGGCTGTGGATAATTCATGAATCGAACGTCCCCTACTGCAGAGAGAAACAGCAAACAGCCCAACAACCATTTTCCATGGAGTTGTTTTTTCTCTTCCTCTCTTTTACTTTTATTCTATTCATGTATTTTTGCAAAACAACACCTTTTTACTCAGTTATGTACCATTGATATTTTATAGGTCTTCTTAAAGGAAAATTCTTGTATTTAGCACTTTGAGTCCCTTTTCTGTTTTGTTTTGGATAACTAGAGTGGTGGACACCGAAATTTTGACGATTGGTCCTGTCTCGACTTTTCTGACTCGTTTTGAATAGCCTTTGACTAGTCAGAGTGGCTGCCTACAGGCATGCTCAAACATGTCCTAAAACAACCCTTAATGTTCGTTTTCAAAACTGTGCAACTCACCGAGTGCTAAATTCCGGAATTTTCCTTTAAACCATTTGAACAGTTTTCATTGTTTATGATTTGTCTGTATAGTCGTGCATACTACACACTATGCAATTACAACACTGTAAGGATTTGAGACAGAATGTCATTCTGAACTTGTAGTACTCGTCATGCTGTACTCAGAGGTGAGAATTATTCCTCAAAGTTTAATAATTGCCATGCTAGCTTGGTACTTTTGATTTTGCAGTACAAACACATTGTGTGTGTCATTTGGTTGCTGAGTCTATGGATCACAGGTGAACAGCAGAGTTTTTATATGCACAAAAAGTGCTTTACAGGCAAATGCTCACTGCTCATTTCAAATGAAATCAAGTCTTATAGTAGTTTTGAATACCTGTGACAGTAATTTGTGTCAGCATACTGTATGACTTGTCAAGTGTGTGAAGTCAACCTGAATGTTGCCATCTTGCAAATCTGGTACCTCTGCAAAAACAATTTCCTACCAGGGCTAAAAGCACTACAAATCATTGGACTAGTCTTGAAATTAAATGTGCCTTGTTACAAGCTCTGAATTCAACCTTTTGGTAGTCTATGGTCATCTCTTCATTATCTTAGTCACTCAGTGTAAATTAACATTTTGTACATAATAATACTTTCATTCAATTATTATGATTACAAAATAATTACTGAATGTACAGATACAGGTGTGAGAACACAAAACTCCAACATACAGTTTATAGTATTACTGTCAGGGAAGACTAATTATCACATGTTATGATCAAGACATATATTGATTATCTCAAAGACACAGTCCCCTTTTGGATGAATTCCAGGTTAGCAATATCATGCCAGACTTGTTTACACCGCTTTCAGATAGTTGCACAGTCTATCTATATATTTCTGAAAGCATGTTAGACATCTTAGTCTCTCACCACCACCATCACCTCAGCCAGGGGTGCAGCCTCAAGAGTCTGGCAGCTTCATCCTGCTGTCCACTCCCTCTGCGCTGCCCTCCTTGCAGTGTTAGCAGCCAGGCAGCCACAGATGATTAAATGTCTATTTACTCGCCTGCGCGTTACCAAAGCAATATTGCCACTTTGTTCAGCATTGACGGATCGGGTGCTGGCCGTGGCCTCGTAGCCACAAGACTCAAGGCGAGGCTGTCTGGGGCAGGGAGGCCGGGGCTTTGAGGAATTGGCCCAATTGGTGCTCTGATCACAGCATTAACCTCAGTGCTGGCCCGTTCGGAAGGGCTGAGAGCAGGCGCAGGAAAGATGTATGCCTCACCAGTGACACTAGATGAGGTGCTGTGCAGCTGAAACAGAGTGGAAGTGCCGGGGAAATCACCACACGACAGCCACAGTGCTGAGCACACAACCAACCTGACATCTCCTACCCCTCCAGATCCCATGGCTGATCGGGTGTGGCAGTGTTAAAGACGCTGCTCTGTTTGGAAGCTTTTCTCATGTTAACCATTTTAGGGATCTGTCTCTACTCGTTTCATAGGGAGCATTGATCTCAGCCCTGGGAATGTTTTTTTTTTTTTTTTTTTTTGGGGGCCTCACTGTCACATAGTGACCTTCAAAATGAAATGATAAATTGAAATTGAAATAAAAATGAAATCCTGCCCAAAACATGTGGACACTGTTAAAAGGTTACTTTATTCATTTTTTTTGTTTGTTAGCTTGATGGTCTTTTGTAGTAGTTTATTAAAGGAGTACTCCGGTCATTTTTAATACAGAGCTCAGTTGATCATGTCAGTTGATCACAGTATTCTGTGAACATGATCAACTCTGTGATAAAAAAATGGCCGGAGTTCTCCTTTAACCTGTGGGCCATTTCTTGAATGGGTGACACAGCTGCATAGTATATGAAAGAGTTGATATATAATTAAAATATTAATTACTATTGTATAATCTCTTACTTAAACTGTAACCAACTGATGCTGGAACACAAGAACCTATTTTACTCTACCCATTATAGTATCATATATTTGTATTGAGAACAATCCAATACATTCATTTGAAAAAAAAAAACATTACCTCAAAAAGGTACAAAAACAACATTTGCTGTAAACCTTCAAAACATTCAGGGCCAGATGTATGTACATTTGCGAACGTAGCGTTATCAGTGCCATGGACACACCGCAGATTGCGAACGCCGTCAGACCCAAGTTTCCATCGTATTTATCAATCGTTCAATCCTTATTGTAAACTGCGCCTTTCTCTGCCCTTCTCCGCCCATAAACGCAATTTACGAACGTCCACAACTGAATGGCAGCACCTACAAGCGCAGTTGAATGAAGTTAACTGATGACAACATTAAAAAGAATCAAACGTTTAGCGATCATGCTACGTGCACGTAGGCTATGGAAGATTGGTCAAATCTAGCAAGTAGGAAAGTTTAAGTGAATGACGTGAAAGTGAAAGTAAGACATGCGAAAGGCCAATGAAAGTTAAGGTTGCTTTTGGTAGTACAAATACTTTCACCACAAAAGCTGATGTTCTAAATAGCGATTCTGTTGTCTTTGAAAGGTTCTCTTATTGACGCATTGAACTGCAATGTGGATTAACACCTGCTTTTACAAGGCTGAAGTATTTAGGCGCAGAATAGACGTGCGCTTTCAGGAACAGTCTTTGTACATACCGAATACATAACTAGGCTCTTTACTCTTCCCCTCCCATCTTTTTTATGCTAAACTCCCACTTTTCCCCTGGATCCTCCCATGAATGCATATGCATGACATGACAATCGCAATCTGCCACTTTCAGCTCCGCGACAGGCAGTTTACGCTTTTACATCATTCGCGGCCTGTTTGTACATACCTCGCAATGATTTTACACGCACATTGCGAAACAAATACGCCTGAAATGGGCGCAAAAGCGTTAGTACATCTGGTCCTCAGAGTAGCCAAAGATGAACAAAAAATCAAATAATGTTTCAGCGTGATCAGAATATTCTGTTTTCAGAAATCCCATATCTAATGCACTGATTCCATCATATGCTCACGCAGGACACAAATGAATGGACATTTATGCAGTGTTGCATATGCCTGCAGGCGGGGTTTCCCTGTTCTCTTATAGCCCTGAACTGTCAGATTGTGACATATCCCCTCATGAACCTCCACACACACACACACACACACACACACCAGAGAGAGACAGAGAAAGAGTGTGTGTGTGTGTGTGTGTGTGGAGGGCTGCAGCCAGTACAACAACAACTCTTTTTCCTTTTTCTTTTCCTGCCCCATGATCTTACAAAAAGATGAGCTTTCTACACACTTTCCAAGAGTTTCCCCACAAACAGCAGAGAGTCTCAGTAAAATCCAGTGTATCAAGTGAAGATAAACCATGGTGACTGTGCCCTTGGTTGATTAGTTTTCAAGTGTCTGTCAAATGACTTACAAAGGACATGCTTTGTTGTTGTTTACACATTTTCCTCCTGAGAATTAGACAGTCATGACCTGCCACAGAATACTTCATATTAATTAAAAATAAATATAAGCAAAGGTGTTGTGTGCGTCCCTTCACCACTGACAGCAAATTGAGGTAAGACTTAATTAACCTGAATGACCCCACCCTTAATAATATACACTGTGGAAATAATAATGTATGCACATTGGAAGAGATTATTGGCTTAGAAATACCTTATAAATGGCTGAAATATAACGTTTGTTATTTCAGGTTTTAGCCGCAAAATCCAAAAGATCCTAAAACAGACAATAAAACAATGAAAAATGTAAATCAGATAGTAGATACTGCATCTGGATTAAACAAATGTGTATATGTGGACAGAAATCGCAAATGTTTAACAGTTATGTAGGAATAAGTCATATATATATTGAGGTGAGCTTTCAGTGCTTTACGGGTCACTCAGCTCAAATACAAACGACTCTGTTTGGACCTGGGTGTGTGTAGATGTGTCTCTCCTTTGACTGACGCAAATTCGACTTGGTCTCCACACATCAAAAGCAGAGAAAACAAGTGTTTAGGCCTGACATTTTAGAATGTCAGGAGTGTAGTAAAGAGCAGTGCTGGTCCATGTCATTGATTATAGTGCAGAAAGGTAAAATAATCATTATTCTCTGTAGCTTTCCAAGAGTGACTTTACTTCAGTCAGTGTTGTCTCCTAACCATGTTGAAATCCTAAAAACTCAGAATGTCAATGATTGGTTTCCCTGCACTGTCTAGGTGAAAAGGATCACTCATCTATTATCTCATCTAGATGCTACTTATCAAATTATTTACCAATCGTCAATATAGTACAATTTGTACTTTGTATTTTGTATTAAATTGAACATGATGTACAGTACAATATACAGTATAATGACATACAGCAATAGGAATGTTAATATGGAGTATTTAGGATCAGGTGGGACGAAAAAAGGTAAAAGAATTTTGGTCTGACTATTACTCAGACTATTCATAGATCACCATGTTCACTCTCTGTGGAGTCACAGTCTCTCTCTGGAATTACTGGGACAGCCAATCAGGCCTTGTTAAAATAGTCACCTGGGTAAAGTGGTTCTTGTAAAACAAAAGACTGGATTTTTGAACTCCATGGCCTTTCCTAATTCTGAAGAAAGGGCCAGTGTCCAAATCAGCTGTGAGTGAGAGGAAAGTAAACGGCATGTCATCAAGTGACCAGTTGGATGTGAAGTGAGAGCCACTTGAACCGATGACAATGGCAGGAATGTCATTCCCAGCTGAAGCTTTGTGTGAAAAATTAAGTGGTGGTGGTGGTGGTGTGTGTGTGTGTGTGACTGTAATCAAGTACTACGTTCACGGTTGGTAATCAGCTGAGGCGTTTTCATGGCCGTTTCTTTTCTGGCAATTTTGGGTATTTGAGCAAAGCTCTCAAGATTCACAGGCAAAAAATAAAATAAAAATTCACACATAGATGCAGGGCCGCGTTTGGGCAAAGGGGCTGCTGCCCCGGGCCCCGGCCACTAGGGGGCCCCGGTGCGGGACATTTAAAAAAGAAGAAAAAAAATATATAATGATATTTTGATATTTTTGATGCATTTCTCCAAGCCCACATTGTCTTATCGTCACGTGTCGTTGCCCGTATCAATGCATGCTATCACAGACAACAATGGCTGACAATTTATACTGCGACCTCTGATGTACTTGTTTTCTTTATGGACAGGCTGTGTGATCAGCTGAACCTTCTTTTAAGCACCCATGTGTTGACACATTTTGCTGGACCCCACTGATCCATAGGAGGCCCAACCAAAGAATGAAAGTCTGTGCTGACATGATATTGGTTTGTAGTTGTGTTCGTAGTGGCGTTATTGTATTGTTAATGTCAGAGAATCCTCTTTCACAGTCAGCACTGCTAACAGCAAGTGATTTTACTGTTTGTTGAAGTTTTAGCAGCCCATCATCCTGGTTGCTCTTTGAAATATCTCAATCTCTGTTGAAAAGTTGATATCAAATAGGTCACAGGGCTGTCTTATGTACTCCTCCCCATTGGCAAAGGTTGATGGCCAGGCTTTTGGCATAAGAACATGCTATGACTCTTTCAGTAGCGCTCGGTTATGCTAATGCTATCACCAGAACACTGTCATGTTCAGGACAGGGCTGAATATATAACACGTGATGTTTTAGGGGTTAATTTAATTTCACACAAAATCGCTTGTTATGTGTTTGTATGTAAATGTATTTCATGGTAGAAGCATAAGACAACTGCATGCATACAGTAGGCCTACATGTCAGAGAATATGATATATCACCATATATCGCCATGTAAGGCATATTGTTACTTTAGGGTTTTCATGCGTACCACTGTTCTTGCCAATCTTGTTGAATAAAGCACTGTAAAAGTCAGGGGACAGTTAAAGGAGAATTCCGGTGTAAAATTGACCTTAACTGCACTGAAAGATGTTGCAGAGTACTTACATGTGTCCAATAGGCACCTTCGGTCACCCCCTAGTATTTCCAATTAGGCGATTTTTAATAACTTGCATAAGGTTTTCAGCTAGCTGTGGGGGCATAGCGTAGCCTATGCAGCTAAATCGCTATTTTTACACCATTAAAAATGTTCCAAATAAATCCACACTGCATTGGTAGACTTCTGAGGGTCCTGATGAGATACTGAGAACTTTGGAAGTGCACAGGAAGTTTATTAAAAAAGACTGTTTATACAAGCAGTACCTTCAGAGAATCTCTCCGCTGGCCGCCATCTTGTAATGAAGTCGCGATCAGTGGAAGCTGCGAAAGCACGAAACGAACAGGAAGGACAGGGGAACAGATTGCAAAAGTAATTACAAAATTACAAAATTATTAATTACTAATTACAAAAGTAAATATAGGAAATATATAGTTACTGTCTACATGAGCATGATGAGTACACGGTATTTATACAAGCAGTACCTTCAGAGAATCTACCTTCAGGCGAGACACTACAGGTGAATAGGGTAAAAATTTTAACAAGCAGATATCACTATGAAACTTCCCCAGTTGATTACTTACATTAATATGAGAAAAAAAATGTATTACAAGTTTGCTGTAATTTAATGTTTACATATGCAAATTAGGCATTATCTAATTAAATATGCGCTAATTTGCATACATTTTAAGGCACGAAACCTGAGCATTGGATACAGCCAGGTTCAAAATTATGTTTTCATTGTGTTCAGATATTAGATGGGGAAACATTTACCGAGGGATTTATGAATATCTACTTTTGTTATCCTGTAAATCAGAAAATTATGTCACTAGCCCTAAAAAATCGATTTTTTCCATGTTTTTAGGCATAAAATGTCATGTAAGTCAGGCTAGGAATAATATATCAACAAACCCCTCTGTAGAAATCTTCGACATATAGTTAGGCATAAGTCTAGAAAGTTTGGTGTATGTACGTGCTTCTGAAGTGGAGTTTTTGAGCTCAGAGTGTGAGAGGAAACTCATTTTGAGAAAACAGCCTTGAAAGACAGCCAATGAGATTCCGTTCTCAGCCTAGACTCGCCTTTGAACTTTCGCGATTGGTTGCTGAAACAAAGGAAGTGTCCATATATGGATCACATAGCGTGATACAGGAAAAACAGAGCTTTCAACGGTAGTACAAATGATATGTTTTTGGACCCGCGATTAAGCCGGAGTGCATGCAAGGTTAGAATGCTAACTTTTGCGAATTTAGGAGAAATATACCCTTAGAGTAGACACAATATAATGAAATAAACACCTAAATGTGTAAATCGGACTTTTTGTTGTAGTAATGTGATAGAATACATGCTAAGGTAACATACTAGCTCAAAATCTCGAAATTGACCAGTGCATGAAAAAACGATGTTTTCACCTGCCGTGTCTCGCCTTCAGAGAATCTCTCCGCTGGCCGCCATCTTGTAATGAAGTCGCGATCAGTGGACTGCGAGCCTGAAACGAACAGGAAGGACAGGGGAACAGATTGCAAAAAGTAAATAGGAAATATATAGTTACTGTCTACATGAGCATGATGAGTACACGGTATCAACAAAGCTCAAAAGGTTTTACATCAGTGATGGGAATCTCGCGTAATGTTGTTGACGGAAGACGTGCTGCACACGTGAAGGAAACAGCTGATCAGTTACGTGATTATTTACATTGCTTGTGGACTGGACTTGGAAGTTTGCAAATCTTGAGAAGATGGCATAATACGAAGAAGACACAGAGTTATACGAGGAATTTGAAATCATCGGATCTGCAAAATATAAATGACGATTACGCTATTCAAAATTTCCGGATACTAGTGACTGGCTTGGACACCATTCCCAATGCAATGGGTGCAACCATCCCCCACTCACCTCGGTGGACCCCGAGTCACGTTCGGCCAGGTTAGGTTACCTGGAAAGCATTCGGTCCCCCACGCATGCATCTATTCCATTTATCAAAATACAAACTGAAACAACGCCCACCCCTTCCTCCCTCCCAAATTACATTTCTTTCTATTTCTGATGGTGGGCTAGGAAAAGCATAAACTGCTCTCCGGAATACAAAGCTAAGTGGCTTGTTAGCAAGCAAAGTTTGGTCATGTAACGTTACACGATTCCAAAACGGTGTGATTTGCATGCAAATAGTTAAACAATTTCATACATACCTCCGGAGCAATTACCGTCGCTTTCGGGATGGCATTTTTCTTCAGATGTACCCGTCTTGGGGGGTTTGATCCTCTTGTAGGGATAGCAAACTCAAAATGTCGACTACATACACGGTAATCCTTCTGTTTTAGAATATTGACAGGTGTCTCGACATCGAGTTGCAAAACAACAAGCCACTGTTTCAAAGTGGGCTCCTGGAAAGGTAGCCTGTGAAACGTTTCTGGATTGTAGCTCCTCATCCTCTTGCCATAACCTGTTATTGCACACATGCGAACCATCCTTCCTGCTCTTCGCCTCGTCTTCCTCCGTAATGTCAGGTATACCTGTAGCCTGCACACATGCCGGCCGGTCACTCCTCCTCACGTGTGCAGCAACTGATCAGCTGTTTCCTTCACGTGTGCAGCACGTCTTCCGTCAACAACATTACGCAAGATTCCCATCACTGATGTAAAACCTTTTGAGCTTCGTTGATACCGTGTACTCATCATGCTCATGTAGACAGTAACTATATATTTCCTATATTTACTTTTGTAATTAGTAATTAATAATTTTGTAATTTTGTAATTACTTTTGCAATCTGTTCCCCTGTCCTTCCTGTTCGTTCGTGCTCGGCAGTCGACTGATCGCGACTTCATTACAAGATGGCGGCCAGCGGAGAGATTCTCTGAAGGTACTGCTTGTATAAACAGTCTTTTTTAATAAACGTCCTGTGCACTTCCAAAGTTCTCAGTATCTCGTTTTAAATGTCAGGACCCTCAGAAGTCTACCAATGCAGTGTGGAGTTATTTGGAACATTTTTAATGGTGTAAAAATAGCGATTTAGCTGCATAGGCTACGCTATGCCCCCACAGCTAGCTGAAAACCTTATGCAAATTCGGCGAAAATCGGCGCAATTCGGAATACTAGGGGGTGACCGAAGGTGCCTATTGGACACATGTAAGTACTCGGCAACATCTTTCAGTGCAGCTAAGGTCAATTTCACACCGGAATTCTCCTTTAATCCTCTTCAACAACCCCAAAGTGCAGGACTCCCTGGCAGCCAACACCTTCACGATGAGACCAACCAGCTGACAGAGATGCTGCCCAGCATCCTCAACCAGCTTGGAGCCACCAGCCTTACCAGCCTAAGTAAACTCACCGAGAACCTGCCCAAACAAGCTGGGGATGGAAAGGCACTAATCGCCGGAGGAGAAGAAGATGATGACGACTATGTTACAAGACTATGGCCATTCTACAGAAACATCCGTTTTTCTGTCCCGACACTTTACAGATCAATTACACTTTAAAAAACACCTCATTGTTGCAATTTCTTTGTATTTCTACATAAAACAATATGTTAATTGAACAATCACATGTTTTTGAACTATCAAAGTGACAGCATTTCTTTTTAAATCAATTTTATAGGTGTGCCTGTGTGTGTGTGTGTGTACATGCGTGTGTGTCTGTGCGTGTGTGTGTGTGCATGCGCATGTGTGTATGTCAATTTGTCTCCATCACCTATAGAGCCTGACCGATACGGGATTTTGAAGGCCAATACAGATTTCAGATTTGAGTTTTTCTAAAACTGATAACCGATATATTGGCCGATAGTCATTTTTAATACAATGAAAAATTGTTCTCCCATAACAAGTTTCTAATCAAGGTGGGGCGTTATGTATTTGAATAGTCCTAACTATTATGTTTCCTAATGAAAGGCTCTTTTTATGCAAGCAAAACATTTTACAAGTATGAGGTAAGTATGACTTTACTTTACTGTTAGTCTTTGTAGCCTAGCCCATGCTCTACCTTACTTGAAACACCTTTGTTGAAATGCAGGAAATTGAAGACTGAAACTAGGGAGTAGTAGTCTAGTGGGTGTTTGGAAATGAACATTAGCTAAAATGCTCACATTTATTTTGTGTAGACTTCTTGTCGTCTTAATGCAACATTTCACAAAGCACTGATAGGACCATCAAGGACTGTGAGCGAGTCAACAGCAGAAAAACCTATTTAGCAAGCAGAAACGTCCTAGCCCGGTGTTTAGGATGCATTGTAGACAGGTATCTTCCATGTATATCTTCCTTCAGCAAACCATCGCATTAGCAAACATTAGCATTGTGGCTAACTAACTTAGTTCCTGTCAGTATGGTCAGAAAAGAATGCGATGACAGTCGAAAGAGACAATTACAGTGCTGTTATAAATTTGCTCGGTATAACCGCGTTTATGTTTCACAAATACATTAAAAATCCCAATCCCAATACCCAGTACCCCCCAAAGAGACAGAAATATCAGTTTTAGGGGGGGTCAGATCATTTGTCTGATATTATGAAAAATATCATTACAGACTGGCCCAAAATGTTAACAGCCCACCAGGAATCCTCCTGAAGTTCCCGCCATTAGCCACTGGGCCTGCATTCAAAACATTAAAGAAATTAATTTAATTAATGCATGCAAGGTTAACTAGGCCTATATCATGAGATTATTAAAGCTGGTTCCGAATTAGTCATTGAATCAAAAGCTTTACTTGATAGAAGTATCTAACAACATGTTAAAATGTACCAGCATTGAGGAAATTGCGTCTAGTTCATAAATTTTTTTCTGGGGGAGGACCCCCCCTCAACTACCCCACCCACTTTAGAAAAGCTTGCTACACCCATGCCCCTATAGCTACGTTAGCGGCGGTTAAAATAATGTGGTCTAAGGTTATATAAAATAAAAAATCAGATATTTCTGTAGAATGACCCACCTACTGATTTGGTAGATACATATTAGAAAAATACAGTGTAGCCTGAAGGATTTCCCTCTACCTTATTAGATTAATTTGAACTGTTTACATTTTAATTATGCAGTTTAGGGCTAAGGGAGTGAGCTGCAAAATTATGAATTATTGTTACGTGAAATTCATCAAATGTTTAACACAAACTGGATAGAGATCTCTGGACACATTAGAAGCCACAAGGCCAAAATGTGGCTGGAACAAACAGGCACCTGTGTTTCTAATTTCCCCACACACACAGATCCCAATCTGAGACGGCGGCATGGTTAGGGCTCTGCTGTCGGAGCTATCGCCGTCTGAGATCTCCAAAATCAGGGAGCTGGATAAAGAGGTCACCGAGGTGCTTGTCCTTTCAATCAATGCGTGGACTGAAGTGGCGGCTTAATCAAAGACCTTGCACACAGGTAATCACCGCATGGAAGCCTAGCCTGCTGTCATTTGCATATATTGAGTTACAGGAGTCAGTCTCACTCCAGCGCTATCTGATGGATCAGTGTCTCGGATGCTATCGTCTGTAGATTGAGCAGAGAACAGAGAATTATAATTGCCTTTGCGAAGTCATTTGACCTTGTGAGTTTGCTTTTTCCCCCTTTTAAGTTGGCATATAGGGACAGAAAATCATTTTAAAGTAATTATTTTGAACTTTGAAACCAAGATTGATGTTGTAAAACTCAGGAAATGGGGGATTGATCAAATTATTCAGCAGTTGCCATTAAAAAAATTGTGAAGAAAGAGACTAACTATACTGTAGAGTAGAGATGGAAAAAGTGCCCAGTCTTCTAACAGGAAGGCAGTTGGATTCATGAAGTGAATACACACATGTACACTTATTTGCACTCATTTAAAACCATACTGTACTGTTTTCTTCAGTGCCTGGCTATGTCACTAATGATGCCCTTTCTTGCGACCTATGAGGTTGATTGCACCTTGTGCCAGTTTACTGTGCTGTATTCAATGTAGTCATAAAGATAAGGTCATGATTGAATATTGAAATGTTGCAATGACATCCATCATTTATGGCAACTGCTCCTGAGAAAAAGATTATGAGTATTTTCCAAGTCAGGGTGTTGATGCACTTGTCTTCTTATAACGAAGCCTCCTCAAACTGCCTCCTATGTGAATGCACATTGTGATTCCAGGCATAATTATATCGCCTTCTGCTGAGGCAACTGCTGCATAGAAATGCATGAAACCTACCCCTGACAGCGCAGGATTCCAATCAAGCTGCTGTCCTCCCTCAGGAGCAAAACAAACTCTTTGTTTTATCCTTCAGTCAGTTCCCATTGGCTTCCCTGTCAGACAAGAAAGCAAAAATGGAAGTTTTGAATTTTGGATTATTTTTCCAGTCTTTTTTTTTTTTCCTGGAGCTTTCTGCTACATACAGATCCTCCCCTTAAGTAAAGTGATGAAATCTGCCTAAATCTCATCGGCAAAAGGTGTTTGCCCCCCCATGGTTCAACCTGGAACTCCAGGACTTACTGGTACCATACAGGTGTTCGGAGTGTGTGGCGTCACCTCAAAATGCTTCCTTAAAAGAGATGTGATGGCACATACACGACAGTTTATTAGACAGTGAGACAGCAAAAAAGCCTTTGTGTGAGTCACAACTCCAGGCAGTCTCTTAGAAGGACTGTTTGGCACAATTAGCGTTGACACTAGGTGGTAGGGAACTGTCAGATGTGCTTGCATTCATCCTGAACATAATCTGAAAACCAACATGGGGAAGCCAAGGCAAGGCAAAAAGAAACTTAGTTTCTTGCCATGAACATACTCACACATCAATGACAAAACCAAGGAGTTCGAAGGAGAGAAAGGTGTTCATTTCACATGCTTACAGGTATCATTAAAAAGAGTAACCAGAGAAAGAAAATAATATCTGAAACAGACTAAAGTGACAGAACGACAGACAGATAGACCGGCAGATACATATAATACTGTACTAAGGGGAACAATACTTTTCCATCTCCAACCAACCATACTCCCTGAGGACTGCCTAGGTTGTAAGCTATGTGAAACATGAAGATGCATTTCCTCCCTGCTGTTCCACATCAAAGAGCCATAAGTAAAGTCATCTCCGATCGCTGTATTCCAGGGCCCCATGATCCCACTGGCTTCTTGACCAATCCCCCAACTTCAGAAATAAAAGCATACGCACCTTTGACTACCTTGTTGGCAAATGGGGAGGCCCTTACTAAAAAAAAACTAACACATAATATGATGTTACAGGCCTACACATAATATGATGTTACAGGCCTACACATTATATGATGTTACAGGCCAAAACATACTATGATGTTACAGGCCTACACATGATATAATGTTACAGGCCTACACATGATATGATGTTACACAGGGGCACTGCTAGATAATTTGGGACCTTTGACAGACAATAACTCTGGGCCCTTAGAATCGTCCACACACACAAACACCCACACTCTCTTTCCCTGGGAATTACAATCTTTGTTTTTTTTTAACTTGATGGTTCTTAATTATAACTAGATGTACCGCAAAGTGGCCGCTCAGTCCTGCTCAATCTCTGCAAATAAATCACGCTACTCTTGCAACTGATGTGTATGTAAATGAATGTGTGCATGTGTATGTGTGAGTTTGCTTTTGTGTATATGTGTGCTTCTGTGAGTACTGTATGTGTGTGTGGTGTGTGGGTTAGGGGGGTGGGGTGTGTGTGTGGGGGGAGGGGGGTAATGATTATGTTATCAACCAAAACTCCGATATTGTTTGCACCTCCATGTGGTCTGTGACATAAGCTTGTGTGAAAGAACTATCAATAAAGGGTAAGTAGTTTATAATAATTGTTTTATACAAGCTGTAAGGATTCATGTTAAAACATCATAATGCTTTATGAGTGCAGTCAAATAGTTTTGAATGTCACATTCATTAAGAGGCATTGTGAATCCTTTAAACCCTTTATATGTGTTTATAAAGCTTTTTGGGTACTGAGCTTAAATAAGGTGTTACCCACAAACATAAGCTGTATTTCCTATTGCTAAATGTAATTTTATGTGACATGACATAGCATAGCACCTGAGCTTTTACGATGACTTGTGACAAATAATAACTTGGCTGTTTACCAAACAACTCTTCAACAACAGCTCAAAAAACATCTGCTTCTCCATTAACACACCTGCTGACAGCAGTCAATGGTACAATGAGTATGGCTCTAATGTGGGCTGGAACTGGCGCAATTCGACTGCACTTGTGATAGACCAACCTGACGGGCAAGGTTTTGTGTTTTATTTTGTTTTGTTTCATATTGCATAGGGCTCCGTTCCTTGTCCCTTTTTAGAGGTATTATTATTTTTACATTCTATATCGTTTGTTTTGTTCCTGACTCCAGTTGTTGGCAAGAAGTACAGAAATGATTAGTGGCTTTTCTGTAGAGTGAATAATTATACTAATCATTCAAAACAGTCCCTCCACTTCAGAGACTTAGCAAAAAAGGTTTAATTAGGCTTGGACTTTCCCACATGTTTTTGTTATAATTGTTTCAGTTCTTAATGGGCACTTTTACAAGAGTAGGTTTGGTGAAAGATTTTTTGAATATTTTAAATCCATACAATAGCACTTTTTTATCCTCTAATGCAGATTGCATATTGTGGATAGGCTGTGTTTGATTCTGCTTAATTATATATAATTTGGATGGGAGCAAAAGACAGTTGATGACATGTAACAGTCTGAAAATTAATTCATATGTATTTTTTGGGGGACAAAAGTGTTGTTGGGGTAACCAGAAAGACTAACGGTACTTCTGATTTGTTTGCAATTCTGACAGATAAAGTAGCCTAGAAGAAGTAAACATCATGGACACAGTCAGTTTGTGGACTGTGCAGAGTCCCTGCAGATTAGACACCCAGGTAGCATTGACAAAAGCTGATAGGGTTTCTCAGGTATTGGAATGGCAGAACCAAAAATAAAGAAATAAAAAAATGGTTAGCACAATGTGCTTACTCTAGCAAAGAAAAGAAAGAAACAAAAATGCATAGCTTTTAGAATACAAGTTTCACATGCACTAGTCAGTCATCGTCTTTTCCTATGCTTCTGAAGGTTTAAGAATTTAGAAATAACTTTACATGCATATGTGACAGTGTTGGAGAATGCAAAATATCCTCAGTCTTAGAGGTGCACAGACCACAAAAGAGAACAGACAACAGACCGCAGAAGTAGAAGGACAGGCGTGAATGTATGATAAATTGACTACTAGTTCCACAGTCTGCATAATGACTTGAATGTTATAGCCTACTCTTCTGTAAGTCTCTTTGGATAAAAGCATCTGCTAAATGAATAAATGTAAATGTAAATGTAGGCACTGATAGCACTGAATAATAGAGGCAGCTTGGCATATCAGCACCATGGACAGAGTCAGCTATCACAGCATGAAGGTGCCATATCACACTCATGAGCTGGGGGTCGTTTCTAGAAAAGTTAGCAACGACGTTGCTCAACCACCGTGGTACGACGCAAACAACGAACGAGCGATCAAACAACGACATTGTTACACCTGTTTCCAGAAATCATCGTACCTGTGTCGCAATTCGCTACCTCCGACGTTCGAACACCGTAGTTCCAACAACGTTGTTGATGATGCAGCGATACATATCATTGGTGGAAACAGTGGCAACGTGTAATACCCCACCCCCTAGACATTTTCTGTCACGGCCTACGTCGACATTTTTCTAATTAAACCGAGTGATTAATGATGGCATTGTCATTGCCATCAGCAAAAACCCAAACCTGCAAGCATATAAAACAGTTAACTTAAGCCGACCAATATGAGTCATTATTTGTGTTAAATATCTATGTTGGAAAAATATATATATCCTGGACAAATTTTAAACAAATTCGCAAATCGCAAATTTTATCAACTGTCTCGTGGCTTAACGGTAGCACGTCGGTGCACTGCGCGCTCGGTCGGAGTTCGCAACCTCTTCTTTTCACCTCTGAGTAAGAGTAGGCCTATGAGACGCAACAATAGTTTTTGACCATACATATTTAGTTACTCTACATCGAGAGACCAAGACATCAGTCAAAAACAATTGAATCTACGTGTCACACCAGTTTACCTGCAGGTAGCGAGAAGCAAGAGGACAATCTCACATCATAAGAAAATCGAACCTACAACGCTGGGAGAACAAGTCACCTGCTTTAGCCACTACACCATTTATCACTTTGCTGATTTAAAGAGTCTGTGAAGATTATAATTACTAGCCTATCAAAAAGCAAGACAATACTCAAATTAACATAAATAGCAAGAATGAGCCAAGTAGGGGAGTCTAGGCCAGATGTACGTACGTACATTTGCAGCGTTATCAGCGTCATGGACACACCGCAGATTGCGAACGCTGTCAGACCCAAGTTTCCGTCGTATTTATCAATCGTTCTATCCTTAGTGTAAACTGCGCCTTTCTCTGCCTTTTTCCGCCCATATACGCAATTTGCGAACGTCCAAAACTGAATGGCAATGCCTACATACAAGCGCAGTTGAATGAAGTTAACTGATGACAACATTAAAAAGAATCAAACGTTTAGCGATCATGAAATAATACCATACATGATAAGATGTAAACAAGCAGGGAGATAATGAAGATCAGTAGTTCTACTCAAACTACTTGTGCACGTAGGCTATGGAAGATTGGTCAAATCTAGCAAGTAGGAAAGTTTAAGTGAATGACGTGAAAGTGAAAGTAAAAGTAAGACATTCGAAAGGCCAACAAAAGTTAAAGGAGAATTCCGGTGTGATATTGACCTAAAGTGTGTTGAAACATGATACAGAGTGTTAACGTATGTCTCATAGCTCACCTCGGCTTGTCCCCTGCACTCAGAAATCTGGCGCTACAGAAACACACTATAGGTCAAAATCACACCGGAATTATCCTTTAAGGTTGCTTTTGGTAGTACACATACTTTCACCACAAAAACTGGTGCCCTAAATAGTGATTCTGTTTGCTTTGAAAGGTTCTCTTATTGACGCATTGAACTGCAATTTGGATTAACACCTGCTTTTACAAGGCGGAAGTATTTAGGCGCTCTTTACTCTTCCCCTCCCATCTTTTTACGCTAAACTCCCCTGGATCCTCCCATTAATGCATATGCATGACATGACAAATGCAATCTGCCACTTTCAGCTCCCGCGTAGGGCAGTTTGCGCTTTTACATCATTGCGGCCTGTTTGTACATACCTCGCAATGATTTTACACGCACATTGCGAAACAAATATGCCTGAAGTGGGCACAAAAGCATTAGTACATCTGGCCCTCAGTCTCTTAATCAAAATTAAGATACAGGATAGATTACAATATCCAATACAATAATTAAAGCGATGGTTCGGAGTAATTTCACCCTAGGGTCCTTTGCACCATGACCCCGAGCCAAACACCCTCCCAGAACCTGTTTTCCCTTGGTCGAACCCTGGTCAAGTAGCGCTGTCAGAAACTAATGAGTTTCTGCAGTCGTAATGGTACCAACTTTTATCTCGTAAATTACCCCACTAATAATAATGCCCTGAATGGTACGAAACTTCTACAGTAGTACAACTATGTTCTTTACTCATAAAACGAGGCATTGAAAAGTTTGTAAATACACCAGGAGTTTATTTAAATAAGACTTGCCTGATGGATGCTACTATCTGCTACTATACCGCTGCGTCGACGTTACTTTCGTGATTTGGGAAAAGCCTGTAAAAGTCCTGGCAGGAAGCGATTACATCAACGTTTTTTGGTATATATCCAGTTTTTAATATTTTTTTTTCCGAAGTGTTTACAACTTAGTGTTAACTAAACTAAACTAAGAAAAGAAAAAAAACCTTTTTATGAGCTAGAGAACAGGACACTCAAAGTTTTTGTGTAAAATGCACTGGACTAGTTTTTGAAGGAGATTGCTGCTCCAGATGTAGGAAAAGGAAGACAGCCATCACGTCTCGGTCTCAAGTCCAAATCATCAAACCCTCAGCACTGCTCCTGTGTTCCTGTTTACATGGGAGAAGAGGTTAAGGTGAAACAGATTTGGTTTATCTGTCTAAGCCAGCTATGTTTATGGTCTTTAGAGATTCTTAATCCCAATGGTCCCCATGACTAACTATATGTCCATATCCCCATGGTTACAGTATCAATTAATTAAAACAAATATTTGAAGGAATTTGATCACCATGAGAAAAAACATCACCATACAAAAACACTTTTCAAGAATATCCATGTAAGACAGCCATCAAACACATACAATACATGCATGCAAAAAGACAAAGGCAAGCAGAAGAGAGATTGCAATGGAGATAAAGAGAGAGACGGAGAGAGAGCCATCAGTTAAAAAAATCAACCAAATCCAGTATTTCATCTCTCACACTCTCACAAAATCACACTGGGAGAGTCATCTTGGTTAAGAGATTCTGAACTTACTAGAGACACTGTCTAACCCCCATCTCTGCTCCGCCCTCATGTCATGCAACACACCCCATTCATTATTAATCCAGGCCCTTGTCGAGCACCAGTTGAGGAAATGTGTTTGAGCTGAGCATCGTCTTCTTGTTTCCAAACTGCTAAAAGATTCATGCGCTTAACCAGGAAAGCTGTGAAAGGTTAGCATGCTTACAAGGCACACTATGCAAACATCATTCCAATGTCAAAATCCCTGCAAGGGAAAAGTGCTCATCAAGTGGTACAGTAGGCTGTGCACGACTGGATGGAAAAATGGATTGTGGGCCATGGGCGTGCAGTTAGCAGACACTGCATTTGCCGACCAAACACAAAATTACCATGCTCTGTCGCAAGAAATTGGTTGATCATAATGGTGTGAAAAGATGTTTGTGTGATGATGGGCCAATGGATTTTGCCTACTTCACTGAGTGGTCGTGACTTGCCACGTCTGTTGTTCTGATTCAACAGGTGTGGTATCTAAGCGACCACCTGGTGGCACCTGCTTTGCCAGGGCGCTACCACTGGAATGCAGACGGGGCATTTTTTCAAGATTAGGATAAAAGCAGCCAGCAGACCGTGTGTGTGCTTAGGGTTTTTAGCCTTACTCTTGTGAACCTTTGCCACCACTGTGCCAAGTAAACATCCTAATCCTAAACATCAGTCCTCTAAGACCTTGTATGTGTGTGTCTTTGAGAGGTATGTAGGTGTGTGTACAGTATGTGTGTGTGTGTGTGTGTGTGTGTGTGTGTGTGTGTGTGTGTGTGTGTGTGTGAGTGTGTGCTCTTGATTGTATGTGTGTGTGTGTGTGTGTGTGTGTGTGTGTGAGTGTGTCTACATGTGTGTGAATGTGTGCATGGCTGTGTGTGAGTTTGGGAGGCATGCCAACCTCAGCATCTGCCCGTCTACTTGATGGTGCCCCCTCCACTGCCAGTCTTCTCCGCAGCCCATGCCACTCATGTGGATTAGGGGAGAGATGGGCGACGGGGTAATCATGGCCTGCAAGGCCCCTCCTGGATAAAGAAAGCAATAAG